>NC_079189.1:40563463-40863463 GCF_029499605.1 Hyla sarda | reverse complement strand
TTTCAGATTGTGTGACCCTTAATTATAGCACTTTATTATTAAAGGAGTTCTGTAGTGAAAAGGGGTCCGACCGCTGGTATCCCCTGCGATCTCCTGAACTGGGCCCCAGCAGTCTGCTGGAAAAAGGTGTGCCGACCCCGCACGGAGCGGCGGTTGATACGTCCTAGAGATTAATAAAGGGGGAGTGTCGGCTGCGGCTTCCTGCGGGGATCAGAATGGATGCTTCTGGCAGACTACCAGGGCCCGTTTAGGAGATCGCAGGTGGTCCCAGTGGTTGGATCCTCCGTGATCTATAACTTATCCCTTATTCTTTGTATAGGGGATAAGTTATTTTTCACTGCACTACTCCTTTACGGGTCACGTGACCAGAAACATAGGGATCTGTCTGTGCTCTGTAAATTTTTTTGGATGTCCATGTGCCTTTCTTCTGCCCAAAATGAACTTGGATTTCCAATAAAAAAAAGTGTTGGCATCACTACGAGCATTTTTCCATTGCAGTTAAGGACCCCACATCTTTATCTTACGCCTCTATTTGCTGCACCTTTTACTATATCTTGCACTGCCTTTTCTATTGTGTTCTTTGGGATATAACTTAGCAATTGATAACATTGTCCTATAGAAAGAATGTGTAAGAGGAGACATAGTGGGGAAATGGAAAACTGTCTAATTCTGGGCAGTAAAAACTCGGCACATGTTTAGACTGTCTAGTCTAAATTTGCCCCTTCTATTAGTTGGCTTTTTTATGCAAAAAATGTGCACAAAAAGCAGTGCATTTTTGACAATGTAAGCCACACCTTCTTCCAATGAGGACACATCCTCAGCAGTCTCCTCCTTATTGTCCCAGACAGGATTAGGTAACACCCTTGTATAGATAAGATAGGATCAAGGCATTTACAATAGCTGATGCTCAAAGCTCACTCTCTCCCTGATCTCTGCACAATGACCTCTGCAAAGGTCACAGAGCATGCCTAGAAAACTCTCCTGTAGAAGTCAATGGGTCAGCTCCAGTTTATTGTTTACTTTGGACCTGCAAATCATCTCTCTAAAGGAAGAGCGGAGAAGAAGCTCAAACAAGATAGCTGCCCCCATAATATTGTACGAAAGGTGAAATAACAAATAAAATCAGAAAACAAAAATAATTTTCATTTTTGCTACTTTTTTTTCTCCTTGCATTTTAATAGCCATAACTCTTTCAATTTTCCCCCTACAGACTTGTTTTACATGGGATCAATTGTACTTTGTGATGTCATCACTCATTTTACCCCAAAATTTATTGCAAAACCAAAATAAAATTATAAATGGGGAAAAATGTTTTCAAAAAGGAATTTTGCAACTTTTGGGGGATTAGTTTCTATGCAGTGCACTTTACGGTAGAAATGAGACATTTGGGGGAGATTCTTAAAACTTATGCAGTTGCCCATAGCAACCAATAAAGAAGAACACCCCGGGGACTGCATGAATCTTACTACTTATTTTCTTCACTGCCGGCCTTGAAGACAACAGGACATGGTGAGAAGCAGCCTGTTGCCTATGGTTACTGTATATAGGGGGAATCTGATTACAGTTCCCCTTTAAAACTGCCCTATTCTGATCCCTACAACTTTACTTAACTTTTTCATATATGAGGCTGTATGAGGTCTCAATTTCTGCTCCATGATATGTTGTTTTTATTGTTAGCATTTTTGTTTAGATAGGACTTTTTGATAACTTTTTATTCATATTTTTTTCTGGCTAAATGAAGTGACTAAAAATCATAATTTATGGCATTTTGTGTTTTTTTTAGTGCGGGATCATAAACATGCTTTAATTAAATGGGAAAAGGGGGGGTATCATTTAAACTTTTATTGGGGGAGGGATTTATTTCAAATTTTTTTTATTATTACTTATTATTACACATTTTTCAAGCCCTCAAAGGGGACTATTACATGTAATCTTTCAATTGCAAAGACTGATCACTGCTGTGCCATAGCATAGCATTGATCAGTGTTATAGGCGCTCTGCTTGTACTGCCTGCCAAGGCAGACTGTATAATCAGAGCAACGAACAGACGTTACAGAGGAAGATAAGATACCTCTGGCCGCCATCTTAGCTGATCAGGAACTCGCAACCAAGCAGAAGAGGTGCTAATAAGCCCCCTGAGCCAGCAACTGTGCCTCAGTGAGCACCATACTCTTTCCATTGTTTTCCCAGCACAGCTCCAGTCATACAGTCCTGATGGGGGTGCTGGGTACTGAGAAAGCACTAATAGGGACCCAGTAAATCCCATTAATAATAAAGGGTACTAAAAATAGAATGGAGAAAGCAAAGGAATACAGTATACTACACAGTTTCCCTATTCTTGTGTAAACTACATGCAATAAAATGTCTTTAAAAATTGTCTACATAGATTTTATAATGTTTGACTAATGGTCAAAGAACAGTCAGCGAAATGATCATGGAGGGGGGCACACTAATAAACCCTTCGCACATGGACCCCAATTTTGTTAAAACAGCCCAGGGGTAACACAGCGCCCCAGATCTCAGCTTCCTATACTCCTCCTTGTGTGACTAGAGACAGAGTGGATTATTGGGGATAACTTCAGTCACTGTCTATGTTATATTGTAGATAGCTGAACCAGAAAGAGATCATTCCATTTTGAATATCATTATGCACTGAGGCAAATCGAACATAGGGAAATGTTGCTGCAAATGTTATTTATAACCTCAATATCAATGACGACAAACCAGGTGCCTATACACGGCCGGTGTTCCATGACTGCCTCCCATGGTGAAAGCTTTTGTGGCTTCTATGTAAACAGATTAGGAATAAACCCAGACGACTCCATCTCTGCATGTAGATTATCTATTAAGTTCTCTATCCTTTGGCAGAGACTGGAGATTAATAACTCTTCTGTCTTCACAAGTAATAGGACGGGTATATTATGAATGCCTCCTTTATCCTGCACATAATCTTCCATCTGAGGAGCATCTTCCCATAAGACAACACTGTTTTGGCTGTGGAAGTGATTGGTGCATCTATGTATACACAACAATTCTGTACGGTATACAAGGCCGGCCCAAGACATTGGGGGAGATTTATCAAAACCTGTCCAGAGGAAAAGTTGCTGAGTTGTCCATAGCAACCAATCAGATCGCTTTTTTCATTTTTCAGAGACCTTTTCAAAAATGAAAGAAGAGATCTGATTGGTTTCTATGGGCAACTCAGCAACTTTTCCTCTGGACAGGTTTTGATAAATCCCCCCCATTGTGCGGCCTGGGTCCAAGAAAAAGAAAAAAAAAAGTACTATGCCATAAAATTGCACTGCATATTCAAGAGCTCTACAGCAATGCAACTCGGTAGGCCGCAGTTCCCCCACATTAAATAGGTAGCATAGTTTCCCCACATTAGGTAGGTAGGTAGGCAGCGCACACATAGGAAAATGTAGTTGCAAATGTTATTTATAACAATGGCAGTCCGGGCATGCTGGGAGTTGAAGTTTTGCCACATCTGAAGGGCCACAGTTTGAGATCAATGATGTAGAGCTTTGTGTCCTGCATGCATCGAAGAGATAGTTAGGCATAAACAGTCGGATCTTATAGATTTACCATAAATGTCTACAGTGGGAACAACCCTTTAGTAGCATACAACACACAGATGAAGGAAGGAAAGTCAGAACCAACATTTGGCCAACATTGCTTTTGATTATGATAATATTGGGGGAGATTTATCAAGACCTGTGCTGAGGAAAAGTTGACCAGTTGCCCATAGCATCCAATCAGCTCGCTTCTTTCATTTTTGAAAAGGCCTCTGAAAAATAAAAGAAGCAATCTGATCGGTCCCTATAGGCAACTGGTCAACTTTTCCTCAGCACAGGTCTTGATAAGATGATCTTGTTTGGTGTCTTTGGTAGAAACCTTTGCTTAAAGGGGTATTCCTATCTCAGCATGTTATCTTCTATCCAGGAAATAGGTGACGACATGCTGACTGCAGGCTTTTCCAGATCTGTGAGGACAGGACAGGACTGGGACCATAACCCCACTAGCTTGTATAGAAAAATTTGAAAATTTTCACACTACATCATAGGTGTGTGTTTACATGGACAAAATTAGTGTGGTTTTAGAGACAAGAAACAAAATTTTCACCTAAAAAGATGCACTGTTAACACAGGAAAAAAATTGCATTTTTTTGGTTACACCTGCATTTTTTGGTGAGGAAAGTGCACTTCTTTGGTGAGGTTCCAACTGCATTCCGCCGCTTATCTCAGCCGAGCCGCATGCTCGGCTCCTCCTCCTCACTGCAGACTCTGGACATTCTTGCCTGTACTGTCACAGGCGGCAACAGTCTTTGTCACACCCCATAGGGGCTGCACGTGTGCACAGGCCTGTATGTTCCCTGATTTCTGTCCTCCTCCAATCCCTACCAGGCACCACCTATATGAGCACTGCTCCCTTCCTTTTGTGCCTGAGCAATAGTGTAGTCTTACTACTAGTAAGGCTATCTGCTGCTATTCTGATCTACTGTTTCAGTGTTCCAAGACTCAAGCCTGTTACCTGACTCTGTCTCTGCCCTCGGTACCTTCCTGATTCTCCAGTGTATCAGTGTATGACCTGGGCTGTCGACCACACCTCAGCATACTGAGCACACCTGGCTGCTTGTGAACTATTAAGCTCTGCTACTAACATCAAGTCAAGTCAGCTCGCCCCCCCTCCTGCCTGTATGCCCAGTACTTGGTACCTGCCACTTAACTGGAGGACCTTTTGAGTTAGCGACCTGGTATTTCCCCTGCAGCTGAAGTTCAACTTCCGCAGCCAGGAGCAGGATAAAGGGTGAAAACCAGGGGAATACTGAGATTTGGCTTCCAAGTTTGACCAAAATCCAAACCAGTAAGTGGCACAGGGGGTCCACACCCATTGTGGCGTTTCTTAAGCAGAGCTGTTTTCTCCCACTAAAATCATTAGGGGAGCTCAACAAAATTGTGTTTAAATATTGTTTTGGTACAAAACCACATCAAAAACTGCACCAAAAACCCTGTCAAAAAGCCAGAAAAGCACAAAAAACAACAACTTGAAAGTAAAAAAAAAAAAAAAACCACATGCAAGATTTCAGCTTCCTGTACACTCGTTTGTGTGACTGGAGACAGGATGGAGAATTGGGTATAACTTCAGTTGTGGTCAGGGCTTTATACGTGCTGCAGTTGAAAACACTTACCTGTGAAGCTGCTGTTCTTTACTGGAAACTGAAAATAACATTTTAATAACAACACCCTATATAATGCGGTTGAACTGTGCCCAAAACCGCGACCGAGGATCAGCCTTTAGTGGGCAAAAAGACACCAAGATAGGAGATGATCAAGAATTGTTTATTGCGCATTCAGGGCTAAATACTTGAACACGTCCGCCATTTCAATGCGCGGGTCAGGGATATAAGTGGCAAAGCAACCAGAACTCCATTTACCTAGTTTCTTGATTATGTCCTGTGGTACCTTGTGAGCTGATGCTGCGGACGCAGCTCCTATCCGGAAGGAGTGCCCTGAGTATCTCCTGGCATCGAGCCCAAGACTTCGAACTAGTGATCTAAGATATTTGCAAAATTGTGATGTTGTGAATGCCCCGGTATCAAATGGTAACAGAGGGCCATTGCCTGGTTTGTCCTTCAATGCTCCCACTAATGAGGCTAACACTCGTACTGGACACCACGGGTTCCTGGAGGGGAAAAACTTGACTACTGTTCCGTTTCTGCAGGTCTTGGTTGTTTTGAGACCCAATTCGAAGCAACCATCCGACCATCTGAGTTGACCCTTGGTTAATGCTAGGCTGTGCTTGTTCGGACATGTAAATTACCCTGGGCGTAGGAAACCGTAGAATGCCATGTGACAAGCCACTTGTAAGACCAGGCTAGGTAAAAACCCGAACGGTCTGCTTTCCAACCGGTCGGACAGAGCTCTAAACAACTCAGCAGAAATTGGCAAACGACCTGGAGACTTGGGTGCCCCACTCAACAGAGCCCCTTTTAGGGCTGCCTTAACTGCGTGGGTGGATAGTATGGACGTTCTATTGGGGAAGGACAGGGAAATGAAGTGCTGGATGCCTGCTAGATACTGTTTTATGGTAGAGTGAGAGAGGTTTAGAGAAGAGTGGCAAAACCCAATGTATGACAGGATTATTTTGGTGTCGAAAGAAAATGGGATGTTGTAGGATGATAGGTACTGTTTGTAAGATGACATCGCGGCATTGTAGGACTTCTGAGTGCTGGGCGCCAAGGACTTCTTGATGAGGAGGCTCGCTACGTTAGAAAAGTGTTCTAGTCCATCATCAACATGAGTCAGGGAGGAGTTGGCGCACCCGCGGGGTCTGCATCGGGTTTGATCTGGAAAAAGATGTCAAGTTTAGCACGTGACAACGCATCTGCCGCCAGGTTCTCAGCCCCCGAAACATGTTGACATACTAGGTTGAACTGATACTGTAGTGACAGCCATACTAGTTTCCTAAGAAACTTCATGACCATTAGGGACTTTGACTTGCCTTTGTTGATAATGTCAACCGTTGCCCTGTTGTCGCAAAATATAAGGACTGTTTGCTTTGACCATCTGGGTCCCCAAGTCAGAGCTGCGGCTACCACTGGGTAGATCTCAAAGAGGGCGAATGTCTGATTGAACCCAGATAAGTATGCTGTTTCCTTTGGCCAACGATCAGCTAGCTGATGACTCCCCCAAATTGCTGCAAAACCCACCGATGATGCAGCATCTGTGTAGATTCTGGGGGAATTTGGCGATACTGTTGGGATGAACATGGTCCAAAGTCGTGGAGGAAGACTGGCCCAGAGCCGAATCATCCCCACCACCTGCGCCTGAATCAGTCATCAATAGTTTGTATAGTTCCGCCTTTCGGGCCGTGGCTAGGAAGGGAATGCTCCTCTTGCGGAGTTCCTCCATTAATTTCGGGATCGTCCAGGTTCTATAAGACGAAGATGTTGCACCCCACTCAGAGCTCCTGGCCGGGGTTTCTGGTACAGACAGGACATCCTCAATGTCTGATCCATGAGACATGATGACCTGTCCGGTCCAGAAAATGGGTGCCGGGGAAACAAATGAGCGAAAAAAATGAGAAAACAATACACGGGTTACCTACCAACTATGCAACTGGTACTGACCTGCAATCCCCACGCTGCCACTCAAGCGACCACAACTGGACCTAGATGAATTGTAACGTAGTCAGCTTCGTAGTCAAACAAAACATGATGATACGTACTGATGTGACAGACGTCACCGTGGCTGAAGTGAAACTCGTGCTATGACCTTAGGAGAAATGGCCCGAGTGGGCGTGGAGCCTGACCATACCGTGCTCAATAGTTGTGCGTGAATAACAACATGGTTGATGAGGTTGACACCCCGAAAACGTGTCGGTGACCGACAACCAAAACCGTGGTCTCCCCTGAAGATCGTGTCAGGATTGACGGTAGAACCACAGACTATGTGTATGTGGATGAAAGAGCCAATGCTATGGCCCTGTACAGGGGCCCCCATACCTCGGGGAACGTGACAAGGTAAAACGGTAAACCCACTGTCTATGTGTATCTGGTGCACAGTGACATACGAGTCAAAGGACAATACCGACAAGTAGTGCTTGTGCTGATACTGCACTGGAAACGTGTCAGTAACCGTGTATTGCAGGAGGGTTACCCCTGAAGATGAGTCAGGCTGCTGGTAACCCCTGAGTAAATATTTTCTTTCTTTTTTTTTATTTTTTTTTTTATTGTTGATGCTCTGAAAACGTGTCAGTAACATCAACCCATGCAGTAGCTCCCCTGAAGAAGAGTCAGAATAATGGTAAATTACTGCCTAATGACTGTGTGTACCTATACGTTTGCTTGGCGGTGAAACCATGACCCTAGCCGCAGGGAAACGGTGATGTGACTGACATGCGTGATTATGATCGTACGTAAAAATGCACCGAAACCAACATTGCCACAAGCTTGGCGATGAGATAATGAAAACCGAGCACGATCTTGAATACAACAGCAGCTAGAACAACAAGCACATGACACCTTATCAATACCCAACTTGCATGTCTGCCTGCCCTCTTGCCTAGAAATCAGCGATCTTATCGCAGCATGTTGGATCTGATCATTTCCAACAACGCAGAGCTGATTGGTAATGTAACTGTGCGGGAAAACCTTGGTAATAGCGACCACAATATAGTTACTTTTGACTTAAAATGTAGAAAACAAAGACAGACGGGGAAAGCAAAAACATATAACTTTAAAAAGGCAAATTTCCCTGGGCTGAGATCTGCACTACAGGACATAGACTGGGGGGAGGTGTTCTCAAATACTGATACAGAAGGTAAATGGGACATCTTTAAATCAACTCTAAATAACTATACAGCTAAATATATACCAAAGGGGAACAAATATAAACGATTAAAACTAAATCCTACATGGCTGACAAATGAGGTTAAAAGAGCAATAAACAACAAAAAAATTGCCTTCAAAAAATACAAATCTGATGGGTCAGCTATAACATTTAAACACTACAAGGAGCTTAATAAAATCTGTGAAAATGTAATAAAAACTGCAAAAATTCAAAATGAGAGACAGGTGGCTGAAGAAAGCAAAACTAATCCTAAATATTTTTTTAGATATATAAATACAAAAAAACCAAGGACAGAGCATGTAGGACCCCTTAATAATGATAATGGGGAGGTTGTCACAGGCGATCAAGAGAAGGCGGAGCTACTAAATGGGTTCTTTAGTTCTGTATACACTATGGAAGAAGGAGCTGACATTGGTCAGGTCAGTGCTGGTAACACATCATGTAATGTACTGAACTGGCTTAATGTAGAGATGGTACAAGGTAAGTTAAGTAAAGTAAATGTAAGCAAATCTCCAGGGCCGGATGGACTACACCCAAGAGTTCTTAGAGCGGTAAGTTCAGTAATATCTGTACCCTTGTTCATGATATTTAGAGATTCTCTGGTGTCTGGTATGGTGCCAAGGGACTGGCGCAAGGCTAATGTGGTACCAATCTTCAAGAAGGGCTCTAGGTCTTCGCCAGGCAATTGTAGACCGGTAAGTCTAACGTGCATTGTGGGTAAATTGTTTGAAGGACTTATAAGGGATTACATACAGGAATAGATAGGGGATAATAGTATTATAAGTGATAGCCAGCATGGGTTTACTAAGGATAGAAGTTGTCAAACCAATCTAATTTGCTTTTATTAAGAGGTGAGTAGAAGCCTTGACAGAGGAATGGCTGTGAATATAGAGGGGGGCTGTGTATAGAGGGGGGCTCTGTATATAGAGGAATGGCTGTGGATATAGTGTTTCTGGATTTTGCCAAAGCATTTGATACTGTCCCTCACAGACGTCTGACAGGTAAGTTAAGGTCCTTGGGCTTGGAAATTTTAGTTTGTAACTGGATTGAACACTGGCTCATGGATCGTACCCAGAGAGTGGTGGTCAATGATTCGCACTCTGATTGGTCCCCGGTAATTAGTGGTGTACCCCAAGGTTCAGTACTGGGCCCGCTGCTGTTTAATTTATTTATCAATGATATAGAGGATGGTATTAACAGCTCTGTTTCTATCTTTGCAGATGACACTAAGCTTTGTAGCACGGTACAGTCTATAGAGGATGTGCATAAGTTACAAGATGACTTGGATAGACTAAGTGTCTGGGCATCCACTTGGCAAATGAGGTTCAATGTGGATAAATGTAAAGTTATGCATCTGGGTACTAATAACCTGCATGCGTCGTATGTCTTAGGGGGGATTAAACTGGCAGAGTCACTGGTAGAGAAGGATCTGGGTGTACTTGTAGATCACAGACTACAGAATAACATGCAATGTCAGGCTGCTGCTTCCAAAGCCGGCAGGATATTGTCATGTATAAAAAGAGGCATGGACTCAAGGGACAGGGACATAATACTCCCCCTTTATAAAGCATTGGTACGGCCTCACCTGGAATATGCTGTTCAGTTTTGGTCGCCTGTTCATAAAAGGGACACTGCGGAGTTGGAAAGGGTGCAGAGACGCGCGACTAAACTAATATGGGGCATGGAACATCTTAGCTATGAGGAGCGATTAAAGGAGATACAATTGTTTAGTCTTGAGAAGAGACGTTTAAGGGGGGATATGATAAACGTATATAAGTATATAAATGGCCCATACAAAAAATATGGAGAAAAACTGTTCCAGGTTAAACCCCCCCAAAGGACGAGGGGGCACTCCCTCCGTCTGGAGAAGAAAAGGTTTAGTCTAAAGGGGCGACACGCTTTCTTTACCGTGAGGACTGTGAATTTATGGAACGGTCTACCTCAGGAACTGGTCACAGTAGGAACAATTAACAGCTTTAAAACAGGGTTAGATACATTCCTGGAACAAAATAACATTAATGCTTATGCAGAATTATAAAATTACATCCCTTCCCCTTATCCCCTTACACCCTTCCCTTCAATTCCCTGGTTGGACTTGATGGACGTATGTCTTTTTTTCAACCATACTAACTATGTAACTATATGTGAATCTTACCCTGGTTGTGAATATAGTTGCTCATATTGGTATATAGATTTACCCTCATTATATATATATATATATATATATATATATATATATATATATATAAATTTTGTTTATTATTTTTTTTTTCCAGAAGCTATAGTGAAACCTGTATGAAACCATGTACCATATGTGTGTGTTTTTTTTTTTTTTTAAACCATGCCCAATTCCACTGTTTTAGGGTGGTGCATATGTCCCCCGACCCTCGGGAACGTTGTCATGGGACAGGAAACACAAACACCTGGAAGGATGTGTTGTGCTAGTGACCAGCAAGGACCATAGAGGACCCAGCGGTCCCTTCCACTCCCCGTCCTGCCCGTGATCTGGACATTTCTATACACTGTGTAATTATTATTATTTATGTGTTTTTTTTATTTTATATTTTTTTTATTGCCATGGCAACGTGTCGCCCCGGCCCCGCCAGCGCCGAGGAGGGGACTGAGGGAAGCGACGGCGCGTCGCCTTGACAGCACACCAGGCCCACGGGTAGGATGCTTCACTTCTGCCTGGCAGCCTCACCCGGGACCCGGCAGGGAGCCGCCGCAACGCGCAGCTGCCGCGCGTGCCCGGACAGCGCCGCAGAGCCCCTGTACAGGACTCTGCTACACCACCCGTGAACGCCCGACCGGCCACCACGCCGACAGCAAGCCCCGCTCCCCGCCCCCCTGGTCATGCCAGACCTGAGGAGCTGGACACTCGGATACCTGTCCCCCTGCACCGTAACCTGCCCTGAGGAGATGACGGGGACCGTGCCCCCACCTCCCCGCTGACCACGGCCAATCAGCGGGGAGCTGGTCCCGGTAACCCCCTGAAAGTTGCCGGGGGTCACAGCGTCTCCGGAGCCCCGGTGTAGCTGCGCTGCGTCCCCGAGAGATTGTGGACGCCGTGACCGGCACTCTGCCCCTGCCCCAAACCCCTGAACATGCTGCAACAAGCGTCGCTTACCTTTCGGGAGATGATCCTATAAAACCCCCCGCAAGCTGAAGTCTTTGGAAGCCGGAAGGACGTGTGCGCTTACCAGAGCCCAGGTACATGCGCCAAAACACCACACACGCACCTGACTGTGGGTGTGAGGCGTATATATATTATCCGCCCCTCCCACAAATACAGCCTAATTAGGCTTAACACTAACTGACTATGTTATATTGTGGATTTGCACTTAGGCAAATCGAACATAGGGAAATGTAGTTGCAAACGTTATTTATAATCCTAATGCCAATGAATGCAAACCAGGTGCCTTTACACGGCCAGTGTACCATGACTGCATCCTATGGTGAAAGCTTTTATGGCTTCTATGTAAACAGTGTAGAGTATCTGATAAGTTCTCTCTTCTTTGGCAGAGACTGGAGATAAATAACTCCTCCGTCTTCTCAAATATTAGGACAGATATATTATGAATGCCTCCTTTTTCCCGCACCCAATGCTCATTCTTTCATTTCTTTAGAAGCATCTTCCCATAAAACAACACTGATGTGGCTGTTGAAGGGATTTGTGTATCTATGTATACCCAATAATAATCTATATAATTTAAGTATTGCACTGAACAGAATACAATGGCCAACATTTATCATTGTCTTTAGACTGTTTTATGTATCTAGAAAAGGGGCAAAAAAGGAACAAGCAGGGCTTTTTGCGGCTTTTTTTGCCCCTTTTTGTTTACACATTTCTGCTGATTTTGAGTTGCAATCCACTGATTTTGGCAATACACATGATATGGACGGGTTTTATCAACTGCGCCTTTTTGTGAAAGGGAGCAAAAAAGGCGCAAAGCCACTGAAAAGTCTCTAAAACTACACTAGCCCAGACATGGTGTAGCTTTTTGGTGTACCGTATATACTCGAGTATAAGCCGACCTAAATATAAGCCGAGGCCCCTAATTTCACCCCAAAAACCCAGGAAAAGTTATTGACTCGACTATAAGCCTAGGGTTGGAAACACATCATCCCCCCTCCCCTTGTCATCATCCAGACCCCCATCATTATCACCCTGTCATCATCCCCCCCCCCCTTCATCATCACCACCTGTCAATCCCTTCAATCAGTGGTCTTCAACCTGCGGACCTCCAGATGTTGCAAAACTACAACTCCCAGCATGTGAAACATCTGGAGGTCTGCAGGTTGAAGACCACTGCCGGGCCTTCGTCATCATCCAGACCCCCCCCCCCCCTTTAGTTTTCTACTCACCTCCCCTCGGTGGGAAGGAAGGGTGAGCTGGTCCGGGTCATCTATGCTGCAGGGACTGTCCGGTGGGGAGGGTTAGTCGTTCTGGGCTGTCCATCTTCACCGGGAGGCCCTCTTCTCCGCTCCGGACCCGGACTAGTGACGTTGCCTTGACGACGACGCACAGGGACGTTCATGCGCAGGGACGTCCCTGTGCGTCGTCATCAAGGCAACGTCACTAGTCCGGGGCCAGGCCCGGAGCGGAGAAGAGGGCCTCCCGGTGAAGATAGACAGCCCTGAACGACTATCCCTCTGCACCGCACGGTCCCTGCAGCATAGATTGCCCGGACCAGCTCACCCTTCCTTCCCATCGAGGGGAGGTGAGTAGAAAACTAAAGGGGGGGGGGCTGGATGATGACGAAGGCCGCAGTGGTCTTCAACCTGTGGAGCTCCAGATGTATCAAAACTACAATTCCCAGCATGCCCGGACAGCCGATGGCTGTCCGGGCATGCTGGGAGTTGTAGTTTTGCAACATCTGGAGGTCCGCAGGTTGAAGACCACTGAAAGGGATTGACAGGCGGAGAGTTCACTCGAGTATAAGCCGAGGGGGGGCGTTTTCAGCACGAAAAATCGTGCTGAAAAACTCGGCTTATACTCGAGTATATATGGTATGTAAAGAGAGAAATTTCAGAAAATGTGACCTGCACAAAATGTATCAAATGCTCTTTAACCATCTAATAAATTTGGTGCTCTTATACATTACCAGCACACAAAAAAAAAAAAGGTGTAAAAAAATGCCTCCAATGATAAATAATATCTCTTCACTCCTGGGTAATCTATGCAAAGAGAAGATTCGCCAAGAAACAAGTCTGACCTGTATGCCGGGCCCATCTCCTGACAACGCTTCATGCTTGTTGTTCTTTTAGGGTGATGTTTAGATACAACAAAAAGATTAAAAAGGAGAGTGAATTATAAAAGGTCCTCTAATGTACAACAACAAAAAGTGTAAGCTAAAAGAGTGTGAGCTGTTCTTTAATATCTTTTTAAATATCTAACATCTAAGACGAGATATGATTGCTTGAAGTTGTGGAACCAAAGCTTGAGGCTGCTTTACCGACTCTGATGACGTCCCCTTCTGATGTCAGAGGAATAACTTAAAGGGGTACTCCGGCGCTTAGACATCTTATCCCCTATGCAAAGGATAAAGGATAAGATGCCTGATCGCGGGGGTCCCGCCGCTGGGGACCGCCGTGATATTGCACGCCGCACCCCGTTTATAATCAGTCCCCGGAGCATGTTCGCTCTGGGTCTGATTACCGGCGACCACAGGGCCGACGGCGTGTGACGTCACGCCTCCGCCCCCGTGTGACGTCGCACCCTGACCCTCAATGCAAGCCTATGGGAGGGGGCGTGACAGATGTCACGCCCCCTCCCATAGGCTTGCATTGAGGGGGCGGAGCGTGACGTCACACAGGGCGGAGCCTTGACGTCACAACGCTCCGGCCCCGTGATCGACAGTAATCAGACCCGGAGCGAACATGCTCCGGGGACTGATTATAAACGGGGTGCGGCGTGCAAGATCACGGGGGTCCCCAGCGGCGGGACCCCCACGATCAGGCATCTTATCCCTATCCTTTGGATAGGGGATGAGATGTCTAAGCGCCGGAGTACCCCTTTAAAGCTCCTGGACCCCATCAAAAATTATTTAGCAGGACCGCTACCTACAATGTTCTATTTCCATAATACTGGTACTTGACCTCTGCCTATCCTATAGCTACATTCCCAGAATGCCCAACCGTTAAGGCGGAATGTCTGTCTGGGCGAGCATTCCGTGCACAGAAGTGCTGACTAGGACCACTCAGACATGCGCCGCCACCATTAACGGCAATACCCGAGCGGGTTACAGCTGCGGAATACTATGGCTATTTAAAGATACACTGCCCATTTACAGGAGTGATTACATCCTCACCCTATATTGTAGGCTGCTATTAGCCTATTTCAGCTTTTCTACTCATTCCAATTCTTAAAGGGGTATTCCAGGATTTTTTTTTTATTTGACTATGCTACAGGGGCTGTAAAGGTAGTGTAGTTCATAATATAGTGTCTGTACCTGTGTGTGATGGTTTTCTCACAATTCTTCTGAGATTTTCACCCCAATATTTATTTTTAACAGCATACAAAATGACTGTTGTCTCAGATTTTTCCCAGGTTGCAATGCGACCAAGACCTGACTCACTAGTCAGCTGATGACAGGGAGCCTGTCTGCTTCAATGGGTGGAGTAATCGCTTGGTGGGAGAGAGATCAATCTGCAACTAATGCAACAGCTGTTGGCACCCTGATTGAAAACCACAGGTCTTTTGTATGGATGTAGCTCATTTATGTTTCAATGGGTGGGGTGGCTGATGTGTGGGAGGGAGGAAAATGGAATTATTGGATTTGTAGGCAAAGAAGAAAACTCAAACAGGAAATACCAGTCCACAAAAAGCTAGCCACAGTGTTATGGTAATCTCACAACATAGTCAGTTATCCCCAAGACAAGCGCAGATCCTTCCTAAGCATGTCCATTACTGTCTGCCAGGTACGTACTAAAATCACCTTATGGTGGAGAACCCCTTTAAGATCATGGATAGTGTGGTAAGCGGGATCTGCCATAATTAGCACGTGTGCCTGATGATGAGGGTTGTAGTATCCAGTGGCTGAAGTGTAACAACCCTGTAGTTAACAACCCTGTAGTATATATATTTGATGCTATATACATCAAATATAGCAGCTATCCATATCAGAGCCCAGGGAAATAAATTCTATTAGAAAAGTAAACACACGCCATTATGACATTAAGTACTTTTATTACTTATTTTGTCCGCTGGTACCCCTTGTGCGTAAGTTTGACGGGTACCCGCGGACATACTTTCACCCTTTGGGGGTACAGTCACGAAAAATGTTGAGAACCACTGGTCTAAGGTGTATGGGGCACCTTAGGAATTAGACAGTTTTTTGTACATTTGGGCCAATTAGTCCATTAAATTCTAATAACAAAATGGTTTAATATACAAACATAGGGATAGATAGAACAGAAACACTAAGAGACACATAATAGAGCCATAAAGTACTCACACGAACAACCACTGCTATATATGTAATCAAGAAGCAAATACTGTATTGGGCAGTTATTTTTAATTTTCCCTTGAATTTGCTCCTTTATAGTAGTTGGGTTTTTTGCTGCATTTTCCATTGTGTATTTTGACCTTTACACAAGCAGCAATAAAAAGGGAATGGTGTTAAATGATAGAACTGCTGTGGAAGAAACCGGCTTGAGCAATACACGGTTTACATAAACAAAGACTATACCAGACAAAGACTGAGTCAAATCTTTCTTATAGAATCGAGGAACAAAGGCCACTGAGTATGGAATTTCTCTAAATTCTTTACAACAAAGTTTACAACATGGTCTAGATCTTTCACCTGGTCCAGTCTTCAAGGCTGGGATGGTACTCCATGTGAGAGCCCGACCAATCAGGTGTGATCACGAACATTACCATGACCTCAAAGCCACCTACTACTGCACAGATTATTGTCCAGAAAGTTGTCTTACAGTGGAACGGCATCGCATAGCCTGTATAATCAGAGCTTGGTCAAGTGTTTTTATGGGTTCTCATCGTGCATCTTTATTGGTAGTAGGGGCCACCAGGGAACTCAAGGAACCCTGTGTCATTCCTTGGTATAATACAAAATTTGTAAGGTAAGGGAGGGGGTTAGTATAGATAAACTTACACCAGACCATTTTTTTCCATCCAGGATGCCTCAAGCTCCCAGAATGCCTGGACAGCCAAAGACTGGTGGCACCCTGCTTGGGAAACAGACAGTCTAAAAATGTGCCAGATATATCACAGACGTCCAACCTGTTCAATTTAGTGCATCTTTATAGACTGTCTAGTCTTAGTTTACCCTTCCTATTTGCTAGCTTACTTATTGTAATTTAGGCGCAATTTTTGGTGCATGAAGTCATTCTCAAGCCTTGGCCCCTTTTCTGGCAAACCAAACCATCTTTCTGGTTAGGCAATGCCCCCATGGCAAGCGAGGCACATAATAAACATGGTACAAGGCATGTACACCATTTTAATGCAACCTGTCCCAGAAGTCTACTGCATCTGTAAAATTGAGCCCACTGTGGGTTTTTCTTTACAAGGCTGCTTTATTGTATTTTTTTTTCTTATTGTCTTGTATGCATACACAATGTTAGTGTGAATCCATACTGAAATGGTACAAACAGTGAACTGAATTACTTCAGGCATGGTCCTTAGTGTTAGACCAGCTGGGCCAGTATGTCAAAAACTGGTAACCTTGTGGGGTTTTCTCATGCAATGGTGTTGAGATTATACTGAGAATGGTGTAATCGAGGAACATTCAGCAAAAGAAGAACCTGTGGCTGTAAACAACTGGTTGACGAAAGGGATCAGAGGAAGAGGAAGCACCAAAAATAAGCTTTTTAATAAGTGTCCTAATGCTGGGACACCCAGTGACCAACTGGAATTTGTGGCAGAATCGGGGAACAAGTGTTTGTACCCTGCACCACCACCAGTGAAACTAAGCATTAAAAGTGCATCTGTCACAACCGCTACCATAGCTTATCAGGATAAACATACCTTTGTATTTAATTTTAAAATCTTTATTTTCCCCAAAAATTCTATGCTTAACAGTGTCAGAGAGGCGTTGCGGTCTAGGGCCACAGCACTGCCAATGAGGATAGTGGCATTTACTCCCCATCTGTAGACAGCTGTTTTACACCTCGTCAATACAGAATAGGGTGCAGCCAGCACCAGCTCTCTGCAACCTCTGGGCAAAAACCTTCAAACAATTGTCTACAGATGGGTAACTTCCACTTCTGGGGAGTTTCTGGCTTAGTTTATTAAATCTATAGTCATGTTCTAAGGCTTCTTAAAGGGGTACTCTGATGCTAAGAGTTTGGGACAAACTGTTCCAAACGCTGGAGCCGGCGCTGGGAGCTCAAGATGTCTTAGCCCCGCCCATTTATGATGTCACGCCCCGCCCCCTCAATGCAAGTCCTTAGACTTGCATTGAGGGGGCTGGGCGTGACGTCATGAGAGGGCAGGGCTATGACGTCACAAGCTCCCGGCAGTTTGTTCCAAACGCTGAGCAGCGGAGTACCCCTTTAAGGAAGTCGGACACTGACTATAAGGGAAAGCTACCAAAAAGGAGACATCAGAGAGATACTTTGCATAAACTTCCCAGAATTCATAGTGGAACATGAATAGTCTAAAAGTCTCCACATTTCTTTATGGTGCTCTCCTGAATGAGAAACCTTACCACTTTGGTTTCACACGAATAGGCATTTTTGCAGCCAGCCAGCACCCTGCTTTGTACTGATGAGGGGCAACAACCCCCAAAACAACTGTCTACAGATGGGGACTGTCCTCTTCTGGAAAGTTTCTATCCTGGCCGGTTAAATACCCAGGGATTTTATAAGGCTTTCCTAACTGTCAGGGAAAAGAAGGATTGGGCATATTACATTTTTACTCATGATCCTTTTATAAGCCACCACGAGAGGGGTCTTTCTTTCCTCTCCCCACTAGACAACCCACTCGGCTGAGCTAAATGTTCACGTGAAGGGAAAACTGAGACAAAACTGCTGATGGCTAAATGACCCATCTATTGAAGGTTTTTGGGCACTTAACCTCCCTGGTGGTATGATTCTGTCTGGAAATTTGTAGCAAAAGCGGTACAATTTTTAGCATTGAAATTTCACATCTCCCCCCGTCACATTCCCCCTCCCTTGTCACATTCTCCCCCCCCCCCCCTGTCACATTCATCCCCCCCGTCACATTCCCCCCCCCCCTTGTTACATTCTCCCCCCTCCATGTTACATTCCCCTCCTTCCCTGTCACATTCCCCCTCCCTTGTCACATTCTCCCCCCTCCTTGTCACATTCTCCCCCCCCTGTCACATTCATCCCCCCTTCACATTCCCCCCCCCCTTGTTACATTCTCCCCCCTCCATGTTACATTCCCCCCCTTTGTCACATTACCCCCCCCTTGTTACATTCTCCCCCCCTCCATGTTACATTCCCCTCCTTCCCTGTCACATTCCCCCCCTTTGTCACATTCCCCCCCCCCCCTTGTTACATTCTCCCCCCCTCCATGTTACATTCCCCTCCTTCCCTGTCACATTCCCCCCCTTTGTCACATTCCCCCCCCCCTTGTTACATTCTCCCCCCTCCATGTTACATTCCCCTCCTTCCCTGTCACATTCCCCCCCTTTGTCACATTCCCCCCCCCCCCCCCCCTTGTTACATTCTCCCCCCTCCATGTTACATTCCCCTCCTCCCCTGTCACATCCCCCCCTTTGTCACATTCATCCCCCCCCTTGTCACCTTGTCCTGCAGCAGGATACACTGGGTTTGCCGGGCAGATTTCAAACCTAGTGTATTTGCTGCAGAACAAGCCCTTTCCCCTTCAGCCAATCACTGGCTTTACACCACTGCGGCCTGTGATTGGCTGAAAAGGGAAAGGTCCTGTAAGATGAAGAGAGCAGGGACCAGAGCGCACGGAGGGGAACGACAGCTTCAGGGACCGGGACTAGGTAAGCAAAAGTTTTTTTATTTTCCTCCTTTTTACTTTTACACTTAGCTCAGTGTTTTCTACCAGGGGGCCTCCAGCTGTTGTGAAACTACTGCTCCCAGCATGCCCGGACAGCCTTTGGCTGTCCGGGCATGCTGTGAGTTGTAGTTTTGCAACATCTGGAGGCCCCCTGGTTGAGAAACACTGACTTTTAGTATATGTCTTTACCTGCTCTGGCCGGCCCCCGCAACGGGAGAAGAACAGAGCAGATAATCACATATTTTCCCGGGGGCTGCATCGCTATATCGCAAAAAGCAAAAATAGCGATTCGATTGCTTTTGCGATATATTGTGCAGCCCGCACAGCAACTCTGCAATTCTACCCCGAGCGTGACTCGGGGTTACCGCTTCTAGCAGCGAAAATTAACCCCGAGTCACGATCGGGAATACCGCTAGGCTGGTTAAAGGGGTACTCCGGTGGAAAACTATTTTTTTCATGTCAACCTCGCTTCATAAAGTTAAACAGATTTGTAAATGACTTCTATTAAAAAATCTTAATTCTTCCAGTACTTATCAGCTGCTGTATACTACAGAGGACATTGAGTTGTTCTTTTCTGTCTGACCACAGTGCTCTCTGCTGCCACCTCTGTCCATGTCAGGAACTGTCCAGAGCAGGGGAGGTTTGCTATGGGGATTTTCTTCTGCTCTGGACAGTTCCTGACATGGACAGAGGTGTCAGCAGAGAGCACTGTGGTCAAACATAAAGGAAATTCAAAAAGGAAAGAACTTCCTCTGTAGCAAACAGCAGCTGATAAGTACTGGAAGGAGTAAGATCTTTAAATAGAAGTAATTTACAAATCTATCTTGATAGAAGAATGAATGAAAGAGTCGGCAACTCACCACGCTTGTTCTTTCATGAGATCCTTCTTTATTACGGCATACTCACAGTGACAAAACAGGGGAGAGACACACTGCGGGGGGTACAAAAGTCGGCAACGGAACCGTTTCACACAGTGAACGTGCTTCTTCGGAAAAATAAATAGTTTCCACCGGAGTACCCCTTTAAACACTTTAGAGATAACCAGAGCTTCATCCATGAAGTCACAATAAGGCAAAGTTAGGTAGAATGACATAAAACGCAATAGTTTTAACTTACTTTTGAACTGATTTATTTGGTTGGGACAAAACTTTTCAAAACAAATTTGAAAAATATACCTCTGGATTCAATAGACTCACCTCCGAAACATCACATTATCCAAACATAAGCACATAATAATAAAAATGATGAATAAATACATTAGAAACTGAATGATCGAATTCTTGATCATACAATTTCAGAAAACGTTCATTGTGTTCTGCTCAACATCAAAACTAAATAAATTAAAATTCAAAAACTTTACTAAAATTATTCTCTAGGCAGAATATAAATCAGTCCAAAATTAATAGCATTCAGGCAAACCAGCCATCTATGTGAACCTAAAAAACAGAGGTACAGTATATGAGGTACAATGGGGGAAGGGGGAGGGAGTAGATCTCATTTTTTGTGTTTATCCATTACATAGAAGGAAAATCCTTCATATGGAAATGCATGATGACTGTGACTGTCCTTTACCGGGTACCCTGAGGTCTCTTCCATTAATGCTGTACTCTCTAAATGCTACAATACACATTACAAAAATGTGTAGTCAAGTAGAGTGTTCTTTCTCCATTTTGAACACATAAACCATCGGTGGAGCCAAACGTTCGTGTGTTTGGGAGGAATTCGGAGAGTTAGTGGCCATTTAGCCAAGGGGTACTCCAGTGGAAAACATTTGTTTTTTATTGAACTTGTGCCAGAAAGTTAAACAGCTTTGTAAATTACTTCTATTTAAAAATGTTAACCCTTCCAGTACTTATCAGCTGCTGTATGCTCCACAGGAAGTTCATTTCTTTTTGAATTTCTTTTCTGTCTGACACCTCTGTGTATGTCAGGAACTGTTCAGAGAAGAAACAAACCTATTCTGCTCCGGACAGTTCCTGACATGGACAGAAGTGTCAGCAGAGAGCACTGTGGTCAGACAGAAAGGAAACTCAAACAGAAAAGAACTTCCTGTCGAGCATACCGGAGCTGATAAGTACTGGAAGGATTAAGATTTTTCAATAGAAGTAATTTACAAATCTGTTTAACTTTCTGGCACCAGTTGATTTAAAAAATAAAAAAATTTCCACTGGAGTACCCCTATAAGGTCCAAGACCCTTCTGGCACTGGTTAGGTTGCTTTAAAATCATACTCCGATTGGCTGACCATATATATAGCATTCTATTTATATGTTGTCTTCGTGAAGGTGCAGTGCTCCCATAAAACATAGTTGATCATTTATACATCTGTTGTGCTAGCTTTTGCCAGAACCTGTAGAACTAAGGTCACTACTGAGGAATCTGGGAAGAGGTCATACCCTAAAAATCTATATTTTATGGGAGGGTCGATGTAGGCCTTTTGCATATGGCCATATTACGGATCTCTGTTTAACAGATCAGTAAAATGGTGCTCATAGACCGCTATGGATCCAAACCATACCTAAAAATTATTTAAGGAAGCAACATACAGCAGTGCATGTAATGCCGGTTCATAGGTACTCCGCCAAACAGGTAACCAGCACAATTATTTTCTTTATGTTGTGTTGTTTTTTTTTTGTTTTTATATTTTTAGTTCAAACTTGTTTAACCGGCCAAAGACACTGAAAAATCTTCTGTGGGTTGGAGCACCCATTTAAGTCCTGCTAGATTTATCTTTGGGATCTTCTTTACACTGCACATGCACATATTATTCTGCTTGTTCTAGAGAGCTAAAGGCATGGCCCCCTACGGAGACCAGAGCTTAATACTGGTACAAAATAATACAGAGAATCCCATTGCCTGCAAGGGATATAGCACATGAAATTAAATATACAGCATTGTCAACTAGATATTTCTTACAGCATTGTCAACTAGATATTTTCTATCTAAAATAAAACTAAACAAATTTTTGCACAGCAAGGAAATTGATGAGTGAAAATATTAGAAGCATTTTTACCTAAAAATGTTTATTCAAGTTTTTTTCCTTCTTCCTGTTTCTAGGAAAGCTGGGCGACAACAAACACGAAGTCTGGTATAGATCCTTAAAAGGTTTATCTCTCAGTTTTGTTGCTTCTCTGAATGTCACATCTGTCTTGTAATGCAGAAACAAGGAACAGGGAATGGATCACTGCATATATTGACACTTTCAGGACACTAGGGAAGCTAGTTCTTACCCAGCTTTCCTAGAAACAGATATAATAGCTGAGATATTTTTGATTTTTAGGAATCAGTGCTCTCTAATGTGTAGTAGTATGGATTATACCCCCAGTGCACAATGAACAAACGCTGTATGTAAACCAAGACAAGAGCAGAGAAGCTTGGGGGATGTCCTGAGTTACAGCAATAAGGGGAATCTGTCAGCTCTATATCATGCTCAGAACTGCAGACATGGGCAGATAAAACAAATGATACCTGCCTCTTAGCATTTGGCTGTTTGTGATGTGATAAAATCATGTTTTCCTGCTAAGCTCAAGAGTTGTAGAGGCCATGCTGAGCAGCATGCATGCCTCCTCCCTCCCCTACCCCTTTCTGCTCTTCATGGTTGATGTGCAGGGTTTGGCTTCCAGCACTGAGCCTTGTAGATCAATCAAGCAGAGTAGGGAGAGGTGGAGTGGCAGAGGAGGCCTGCATGCTGCAGCTCCACACGATTTTATAATTCTGCAAACAGCAATCAGCTAAGAGACAGGTATCATTTCTTTTATCTCCCCATCAGCTATCTGCCCATGTCTGCAGATCTGAGCATAATAAAGAGCTGACAGATTACCTTTAAAAGGGTTGTTGCTTTCTTCAAGAAACAAAATAATACAGTGCCACACCTGACCATAGCTTGTGTCTGGTAGTGCAACTCATCTCTATTAAAGTGAAGGGGCAGAGCTGCAATACCATACACAACCCGTGGACAGGTGTGGCACTGTTCTTGGAAACAATACCTTTTATCGCCCATGTATAAAGACCGGCACATACTATGGCAATATGGAGCTCATGCATCCTGTATAGTGAAGTGGTATCAGGATATTTACAATGTTTCTGAAGACAGCATAAAGGAGTGAGTGCTACATATAAAGCAGCGCTTCAAGTCACTACCCAATAGTGAAGGGGGGACCTCCATATGAGGGAATAAATGACAGTTCTGCCATCTTGGACCCGAACATGGCATGATCAAGATTGTCTACATCATACACTGGCATCATCCCTCCCTTCGGTGGTACTCTGTAAGGAGATGCAAATACTCTCCCATTCTGATAATGGGGGCAGCTGGACGTATTCATGATTGAGAAAATACAACAGAATAATTGGAAATGATCGTCTTGTGCTTTAAGTCGTCCGTAAACCAGTGGTCTGCAGTGGTGGCAATATACCAGCATGCACAGCGGAAGTTGTGGTCTTCAGTGCATCAAGTTGTAGATGTCATTTTTGAAGAGTTGATTTAATCCAGATGATATAGAGGCTTCAATTCTCTGTTGCCGCAATTGTATTGGTTGCACCAAAATGATGAACGTAAGGTAAAACCGTGGCTTTGATATTGATGGTTTTGCAGCACTCCCAGGTATGATCACCTACGTGTGGATTTCCTGCATGTCTGCAGTCTGAGCGCTGACCACTCTGGTCTACCCGAGGGTCATGGAGATGAAACTCGATGCAGCATCAAGCAGCTATGTGCTAAATACTCCACAGGAGACAGGCCGGCTTTTATATCACTTGAAGGAGCGTTCCCTCATCACATGATAATCCAAGCATCTATGTAGCAGTGGTGATATCCTGAGTCTGATGTGAGGGGCAGAATTCACAATGGAGTCCCCCACTTAAGTCTTTCACCACACCTTCCCGCACCAGAGTCTGCAGTAGTTTCCTCTCCTTGCTGATGTCATGCATTGGTTGACGGTTCATTGCGTTCATGCATCTATTATCAAAGTAATGTAAGGGTATGTCCGGCTGGCTGAGGTCGTATCCAAAGCCGGCAAGACTCACTTCATCACATAGATGGGTGGCCAGGACCATGGCTATAGCTCCAATGGTGGGAACATTCTAAAAGAAAAACAAGAGCAAAATTACATTGTCAGACGAATCAGAGTTTTTGATTTATGGTGTCTCAAGTAAAGACGCCAACGCCTGAGTCACCATAAGACTAAACATCTGAATACACAGTTTATAATTAATGTATAGAAGGAGGCTGCGTGCATGTCACCTCAGCCCTGAGGAGTAGGCAGACTCCTCTATGACACATTCTTAGTAAATATACCTTGTCCCAGCCCAACCACTTCTGCCCAGGTGGGAGAAATTGAAGAATATCCAAGGCAGTCTCTTTGACTATCAGAGGATTTAGAATCCGGATCTGGTGAGATTTAAGAGGTAGTTTTTCTGTGACGCTCTTCCAGAAGAATAGCCTGTTCCAGGTAGACTGTGAAGTAAAGCAAAGTATAATGAATAACAGTGAAGAAAGTCTTTTTTTGTGCATGTTTGGTCACTGACAAAAAAAATCATCAGTAAAATTTTAATGGTCGGTTTATTTAAACAGTAAAAGATAGAATAACAACAAAAAATCCAGAAAACGCATTTCAGATAATTTGGGAATTATTCTTCATTTTACTCAGTGAAATAAGTACCGTATATCCCGGCGTATAAGACGACTTTTTAAACCCAAATTTTCTTCTGAAAAGTCGGGGGTCGTCTTATACGCCGGGTATAGGGGTCCGGCATAGGAATGCTTATGATTATCGTGCCGGCTCCTGTGTGCGACTGCAGGCGGGGGCCGGCCAAAGCATGTACAAACTAATAACTGTATACTTAAAAACCAGGGTGCCTCCAGCTGTTGTGAAACTACAACTCCCAGCATGCCCGGACCGGCAAAGGCTGTCCGGGCATGCTGGTAGTTGTAGTTTCACAACAGCTGGAGGCACCCTGGTTTTTAGTATACATGAATTCGTTTTTACATGCTCTGGCCGGCCCCCGCCTGCAGCCGCACACAGGAGCCGACACGATAATTATAAGTATTCCTATGCCGGACATCCCTGTGTCCCGAAAAATCTTTTCGGGACATAAGGATGTCTGCAGGTCACTTACCATTCCCCGCCCGCCGCGCGTCCTCCACCGGTCTTCCTCCGGTCCTTCTGCGCTTCTCCACCTCTCTATGGTTGTACGCACGTGACGTCAGTGACGTCCCGTGCGTATAACCATAGAGGCTCAGGAGGACCGGAGGAGGACGAGCGCGGCCGGAACCTGGTGAGTGACCGGCGGCGCATCATCTACAGTGTTCCGATCACCGCTCCTCCAGTCCCGGGACTGCTGCTATGGTCCATAGGCCATAGCAGTAGATTGTGACCCCGGGCCGGAGAAGCGCTGACCGGAACACTGTGGGGGGCAGTACACAGACATACAGCCTCCAGCCATACACCCTATATGGCTGGAAGTTGTATGTCTGTGGGGGGAGCTGCCTACTATTGTGGGGGAGGGAGCTGCCTACTATTGTGGGGGAGGGAGCTGCCTACTATTGTGGGGGAACTGCCTACTAATGTGGGGGGAGCTGCCTACTATTGTGGGGGAGGGAGTTGCCTACTATTGTGGGGGAACTGCCTACTAATGTGGGGGGAGCTGCCTACTATTGTGGGGGAGGGAGCTGCCTACTATTGTGGGGGAACTGCCTACTAATGTGGGTGGAGCTGCCTACTATTGTGGGGGAGGGAGCTGCCTACTATTGTAGGGGGAGCTGCCTACTATTGTGGGGGGGGGGAGCTGCCTACTATTGCGGGGGGGGGGGGGGGAGCTGCCGACCTAATGTGGGGGAACATGCTGCCGACCTAATGTGGGGGAACATGCTGCCGACCTAATGTGGGGGAACTATAAGGTACTGTACATAGCGGTAGGAGGGGTAGTCTTATACGGCAAGTATATCCCAAACTCTATATTTTAACTGTAAAAGTTGGGGGTTGTCTTATACGCCCAATCGTCTTATACGCCGGCATATACGGTATTTCATCCCCTGTCAATCAGCAAGATGTTTGGCTCCCGGTGTCTTTTATACAGGTAACGAACTGAGATTTGGAACACTAATCTCATCTTGTTACCTCTATAAAACGACATCTGTCCACAGAAGTGATCAATCAGATTCCAATCTCTCCACTATGGCCCGGACCAAAGAGCTGTCCAAGGATGTCAGGGACAAGATTTTAGAACTACACAAGGCTGAAATGGGCTGCAAGATCATTGACATGGAAGTGTGGTGGCCCAGTATGGCAGTTGTTACCCCATACCCTTGCTGCCCTGTCAAATACCCACTATTATAAGGTGCAAATGCAAGAGATCAGATACATACCAATAGAGAATATTACAAAATATAGTGAACCGCTAGAGAGACGCCACCTCGGGGGGACCTAGTGAATGACCAGCAGAGAGCTGGGACCAAAGTAACAAAGGCTACCATCAGTAACAAACTACGCCGCCAGGGACTCAAATCATGCAGGCCAGACGTGTCCTCCTGCTTAAGCCAGTACATGTCCGGGCCCGTCTGAAGTTTGCTAGAGAGCATTTGGATGATCCAGAAGAGTATTGGGAGAATATCATATGGTTAGATGAAACCAAAGTAGAACTTTCTGGTTAAAACTCAACTCATCGTGTTTGGAGGAGAAAGTATGCTGAGTTGCATCCAAAGAACACCATGCCTACTGTGAAGCATTGGGGTGGAAACATCATGCTTTGGGCTGTTTTTCTGCTAAGGGACCAAGACTACTGATCAGTGTAAAGGAAAGAATGAATGAGGCCATGTATTGTGAGATTTTGAATGAAAACCTTCCCCCATCAGCAAGGGCATTGAAGATGAAACATGGCTGGGTCTTTCAGCATGACAATGATCCCAAACACACCTTCAATGTAGGAGTGGATTCATAAGAAGCATTTCAAGGTCCTGGAGTGGCCTAGCCAGTCTCCAGATCTCAAACCCATAGAAAACCTTTCTGTGTTGCCCAAACCCAAAACATCACTGCTCTAGAGGAGATCTGCATGGAGGAATGGGACAAAATACCAGCAACAGTGTGTGAAAACCTTGTGAAGACTTACACGTTTGACTTCTGTCATTTCCAACAAAGGTTGTATAACAAAGTATTGAGATTTTGTTATTGACCAAATACTTATTTTCCATCATAATTTGCAAATAAATCCTTTAAAGGGGTACTCCAGCGCTTAGACATCTTATCCCCTATACAAAGGATAGGGGATAAGATGCCTGATCGCGGGGGTCCCGCTGCTTGGGACCCCCGAGATCTTGCACGCCGCACCCCGTTAAAATCAGTCCCCGGAGCGTGTTCGCTCCGGGTCTGATTACGGTCAATCACGGGACCGGAGCGTTGTGATGTCAAGGCTCCGCCCTGTGTGACGTCACGCTCCGCCCCCCTCAATGCAAGCCTATGGGAGGGGGGGTGACAGCCCCCTCCCATAGGCTTGCATTGAAGGGGGCGGAGCGTGACATCACACGGGGCGGAGCCTTGACGTCACAATGCTCCGACCCCGTGATCAACAGTAATCAGACCCGGAGCGAACACGGGGGTCCCCAGCGGCAGGACCCCCGCGATCAGGCATCTTATCCCCTATCCTTTGGATAGGGGATAAGATGTCTAAGCGCTGGAGTACCACTTTAAAAATCAGACAATGTGATTTTATGGATTTTTTTCTCATTGTGTCTCTCATAGTTGAGGTATACCTATGATGAAAATTACAGGCCTCTCTCATCTTTTTAAGTGGGAAAACTTGCACAATTCGTGGCTCACTAAATATTTTTTTGCCCCACTGTAAGATTAAGAGCTGGTGTCCACTGCCCAATAGATTATACCGATAACAATGTAAGGCTATGCATTTCCAAACAGATACTGTGGAAACAACTGACATGTCAATTCTTTGTGTGGAGACTGGAATCAGAATTTCCACGGCAAATGATTCCACCGTGGAAATTACTCAGTGTGCACGGTGCAGCCGAATTCCATTAAAAACAGTAGGACTCTGCTGCAATGGAATTTCTGAGTGGAATTTTTCTGCTGTATTCCGCTCCAAAAATTCCTCCATGTGAACGAGGCCTAAGGGGCGCAAACCAACAATGTCCAAGAAATATGCAATGAAAACAAAAGAAAAGACAAGATCAAAAATAATCTTTACAAATAAATAAACATTTGATTCATAGATACAAGTTCTTAATAATATGGAAATGCAGTATTGTATTTGGAAAAAATATAATATAAATTATTCCCCAAAAGGGTAATAAAAGTTATGCAACCAATTTATATATCATAATATATCACAGGTACATACAATAAAGGACCATAACTTAAAGGGATATATGTACATATAAAACTGCCATGGGTGGGGGGGAAAAAAAATTAAAGAAATCTATACTCACCTGAAGCAGTTCCTCCGCCGGTGACGGTCTCTGCTGTCAGCAATAACTGTTCTCTGCCCCACCCCCTTAGCCAATCACTGTCCACAGCAGTGACCCACCAACCAGTGATTGGCTGAGTGGACACTTCCTAAGTGTAGGGATAGAGAACAGGAAGCGCTGACAGCGGAGATTGGCAATGGCGGGGGAGCGGCAGCAGGTGAGTACAGGTTTCTTTAATTTTTTCCCTCCAAACCTGAGCTGTTTTAAACGTAAAAATATTTTACTTGTTAGGCAATACAGTGAGTGGGACGTACAAGTGGAGACAGTACATTGGTAAATAATATTAGTTGACTACATGCACGCATCTATTATACACACAGCACTGACTCACCAGGGTCTCATTCTTCAGAACGGCTTGAAGCCACAAAAAGTCCACATGTTTGAAGAGGACGGTGACAAAAAGACTGTTATTCATATACTCCCGCTCTGAGACTGGCGCCCCCTCTGGATACGTCATTCTGATGGTGGTTTTGCTCCCAGCATCCCTCTCATAGCCAGGGACTGGGGCATTGTTCAATCTGTAGTTAACATAAAGGAATCATATTAGTGCCTATAAGAAGAAAGCAGTATGCATTGCTATTGCTGTTGTTTAATGTCAATCTTATAAACGTTAGTTGTGAGCACAGCTTATAAGGTTCACAGCAACTTTAGTCATGAAGGGCATATGAACTTTAAAGGGGTTATTTAGGCTGAAAACACAGAGCAGTTTTTTTTTTTTTTTTTTTTCTTAAATAGCGCCACACCTGTCCTCAGGAAGTGTGCGGTATTGCAGCTCAGTTCTATTGAAGTGTATGGAGCCGAGTTGTAATACCACACACAACCTGAGGTGCACGCCTCTAGTCTGGTATGAGCAAGCAAAGGTTTGTGCCCAAATCTGTACTATTCTCTGACTTTCTTCTCAATAGATCATTTTTAAAGGGGCACTCCGCCCCTAGACATCTTATCCCCTATCCAAAGGATAGGGGATAAGATGTCAGATCGCGGGGGTCCCGCCGCTGGGGACCCCCGAGATCTAGGCTGCAGCACCCACCTGTTGCGGCTGCACCTGTTGGAGTCTCTCATCCTAACGCCTCCCGACCACGGTGACGGGAGATCGTGACGTCACAACTCCTCCCCCGTGTGACATCACGCCCCGCCCCCTCAATGCAAGTCTATGGGAGGGGGCGTGGCGACTGCCACGCCCCCTCCCATAGACTTGCATTGAGGGGCGGGGCGTGACGTCACACGGGGCGGAGTCGTGACGTCACGATCTCCCGCCACCGTGGTCCGGAGCCGAAGCCTCCAGCGTTTCCGGAAGCCGTTGAGGTGGGTGCTGCAGCCGAGATCCAGCAGCGGGACCCCCGCGATCTGACATCTTATCCCCTATCCTTTGGGGTACCCCTTTAAACTTGGAAGTCCACACCCACTCACTTTTCAAAATTGGCTCCTTTTTTTAAGACAAAATGTATAATACATGTATAAAATGAATATAAAAATGTGGGCCAATGTATCTCAGGAAGTTGCAAAACTTTACAATCTAATGTTTATACTTCTTTGTTTGTTGCCCGCAGGGCAGCTGTTGGTTATGACACGCATGGGGGGGGGGGGGAGTCACTGACTACAGGATATCAGGTCAAGGTTTTCATCCAAGCTGTTATTTACACAAGGCTAATTGAGGGTAACTCATAAACCTTTCTTGTCCACCAATGATCAAGACACCATACACATCAGTATCTACATAGTAGCTGCCATGTGGACAATATGGAGTTGGTGTTTGGAGACCCTACATGTAATGTTCTGTGTGACCCACAGGTAATGATTGTGGTGCTGGGGGGGTCTATTCTCCCATTAGGGGAGGTATATTCTGCCGGGCCTTGATTTGTTTTTTCATCCATCCATATAGTCTATGATGAGAGGTGAACTTGTGGTCAAGGGATTGTGCAATATATCTCGGCATGTTATGTATCTACTAAACTAATACTATTATATGCACTTTGGTACCTTCTATTGCCGGGATTATTATATTGCAATATACATATACAGTGGGGATCAAAAGTTTGGGCACCCCAGGTAAAAATTTGTATAAATGTGCATAAAGAAGCCAAGGAAAGATGGAAAAATCTCCAAAAGGCATCACATTACAGATTAGACATTCTTATAATATGTCACCAAAAGTTAGATTTTATTTCCATAATTTACACTTTCAAAATAACAGAAAACAAAAAATGGTGTCTGCAAAAGTTTGGGGACCCTGCAGAATTTATAGCATGCACTGCCCCCTTTGCAAAGCTGAGACCTGCCAGTGTCATGGATTGTTCTCAATCATCATCTGGGAAGACCAGGTGATTTCAATCTCAAAAGTTTTAAATGGCCAGACCCATCTGACCTTGCCCCAACAATCAGCACCATGGGTTCTTCTAAGCAGTTGTCAAACAATCCCTCCAAAACAATCCCTCCAGAAAGATCTGGCAGACACTGAAGTTGTGGTACACTATTCCACTATAAAGAGATACTTGTACAAATATGGTCTTCATGGAAGAGTCATCAGAAGAAAACCTCTTCTACGTCCTCACCACAAAAATCAGCGTTTGAACTTTGCAAATTAACATATAGACAAGCCTGATGCATTTTGGAAACAAGTTCTGGGGACCGATGAGGATAAAATTTTACTTTTTGGCCGGAATGAGCAAAGCTATGTTTGGAGAAGAAGGGCAACAGAATTAAATGAAAAGAACCTCTGTCCAACTGTTAAGCATGGGGGTGGATCAATCATGCTTTGGGGTTGTAGTGCAGCCAGTGGCACAGGGAACATCTCACGAGTAGAAGGAAAAATGGATTCAATAAAATTTCAGCAAATTTTGGATGCTAACTTGATGCCGTCTGTGAAAAAGCTCATGTTAAAGAGAGAATGGCTTCTACAAATGGATAATGATCCTAAACACACCTCGAAATCCATCGGGGGATTACATCAAGAGGCGTAAACTTAACGTTTTGCCATGGCCTTCACAATCTCCTGACCTCAACATAATTGAAAATCTATGGATAGACCTTAAAAGAGCAGTACGTGATAGACATCCCAGTAGTCTCAAAGAACTGGAAGACTTTTGTAAGGAAGAATGGGCAAAGATACCTCAAACAAGAATTGAAAGACTCTTATCTGGCTACAAAAAGCGTTTACAAGCTGTGATACTTGCCAAAGGGGGCAGTACAAGATATTAACTCTGCAGGGTGCCCAAACTTTTGCAGAAGCCATTTTTTTGTTTTCTGTTATTTTGAAAGTGTAAATGATGGAAATAAAATCTAACTTTTGTTGACATATTATAAGAATGTCTAATCTGTAATTTGATGCCTTTTGGAGATTTTTCCATCTTTCCTTGGCTTCTTTATGCACATTAATACAAATTTTTACCTGGGGTGCCCAAACTTTTGATCCCCACTGTAGCTGCTCTGACCCTTTTGTTTACATTATTTGCACCTTATCCCCACATACTGTTCTCACTTATGTCCCGGGAAGAAAATTAATTTTCTCCTGCCAGCAGATTCCACCATCTACCTGTGGATATATTCTTTTGCTGTGTTCTTTGTGACTTTTATATGTGATTTTATATGTTTTGTTTGTTTTCTGTGATTTCAATAAAGATGATATTATTTTGATATCAAGTTTAGTCTACCATTTTGCTTATTTGTAGGATATATAATTGTCACGATGCCGGCTGGCAGGTAGTGGACCCTCTGTGCCAGAGAGGGATTGGCGTGGACCGTGCTAGTGGACCGGTTCTAAGCCACTACTGGTTTTCACCAGAGCCCGCCGCAAAGCGGGATGGTCTTGCTGCGGCGGTAGTGACCAGGTCGTATCCACTAGCAACGGCTCACCTCTCTGGCTGCTGAAGATAGGCGCGGTACAAGGGAGTAGGCAGAAGCAAGGTCGGACGTAGCAGAAGGTCGGGGCAGGCAGCAAGGATCGTAGTCAGGGGCAACGGCAGAAGGTCTGGAAACACAGGCAAGGAACACACAAGGAACGCTTTCACTGGCACTAAGGCAACAAGATCCGGCAAGGGAGTGCAAGGGAAGTGAGGTAATATAGGGAAGTGCACAGGTGAAAACCCTAATTGGAACCACTGCGCCAATCAGCGGCGCAGTGGCCCTTTAAATCGCAGAGACCCGGCGCGCGCGCGCCCTAGGGAGCGGGGCCGCGCGCGCCGGGACAGAACAGACGGGGAGCGAGTCAGGTAGGGGAGCCGGGGTGCGCATCGCGAGCGGGCGCTACCCGCATCGCGAATCGCATCCCGGCTGGCAGCAGGATCGCAGCGCCCCGGGTCAGAGGACGTGACCGGAGCGCTGCAGCGGAGGGAGTGAAGCGAGCGCTCCGGGGAGGAGCGGGGACCCGGAGCGCTCGGCGTAACAGTACCCCCCCCCTTGGGTCTCCCCCTCTTCTTGGAGCCTGAGAACCTGAGGAGCAGACTTTTGTCAAGGATGTTGTCCTCAGGTTCCCAGGATCTCTCTTCAGGACCACAACCCTCCCAGTCAACTAAAAAAAAAATTTTTCCCTCTGACCTTTTTGGCAGCCAAAATTTCCTTGACCGAGAAGACGTCCGAGGAGCCGGAAACAGGAGTGGGAGGAACAGATTTGGGAGAAAAACGGTTGAGGATGAGTGGCTTGAGAAGAGAGACGTGAAAGGCATTAGGGATACGAAGAGAAGGAGGAAGAAGAAGTTTATAAGAGACAGGATTAATTTGACACAAAATTTTGAAAGGACCAAGATAGCGTGGTCCCAACTTGTAGCTAGGGACACGGAAGCGGACATATTTAGCGGAGAGCCATACCTTGTCTCCAGGGGAAAAAACGGGGGGAGCTCTTCTTTTCTTATCCGCGAACCTCTTCATGCGTGAAGAAGCCTGTAAGAGAGAATTTTGGGTCTCTCTCCATATAATGGAAAGGTCACGAGAAATTTCATCCACAGCGGGCAGACCAGAGGGCAAGGGGGTAGGGAGGGGGGGAAGAGGGTGACGGCCGTACACCACGAAAAATGGGGATTTGGAGGAAGATTCAGAGACCCTGAAGTTATACGAAAATTCGGCCCATGGAAGGAGATCTGCCCAGTCATCCTGGCGGGAGGAAACAAAATGTCGCAAATAATCACCCAGGATCTGGTTAATTCTTTCTACTTGTCCATTGGACTGGGGATGATATGCAGAGGAAAAATTTAATTTAATCTTGAGTTGTTTACAGAGAGCCCTCCAGAATTTAGACACGAATTGGACCCCTCTATCCGAGACAATCTGCGTAGGCAACCCGTGAAGACGAAAAATGTGTACAAAAAATTGTTTAGCCAACTGAGGCGCAGAAGGAAGACCAGGAAGAGGGATGAAATGTGCCATTTTGGAGAATCGATCAACGACCACCCAAATAACGGTGTTGCCACGGGAAGGGGGTAAATCAGTAATAAAATCCATACCAATCAGAGACCAAGGCTGTTCGGGGACAGGCAGAGGATGAAGAAAACCAGCGGGCTTCTGGCGAGGAGTCTTATCCCGGGCACAGATAGTGCAGGCTCGCACAAAGTCCCCAACATCCGTCTCCAGAGTCGGCCACCAATAGAAGCGGGAGATGAGTTGCACAGATTTCTTGATGCCCGCATGACCTGCGAGATGGGAGGAGTGACCCCATTTGAGGATTCCGAGGCGTTGGCGTGGAGAAACAAAGGTCTTTCCTGGAGGAGTCTGCCTGATGGAGGCAGGAGAAGTGGAGATCAGGCAGTCAGGTGGAATGATGTGTTGCGGAGGGAGATCAACTTCTGAGGCATCCGAGGAACGAGAGAGAGCATCGGCCCTAATGTTCTTATCGGCAGGACGAAAGTGAATCTCAAAATTAAATCGGGCAAAGAACAGAGACCACCGGGCCTGGCGAGGATTCAGCCGTTGGGCCGACTGGAGGTAGGAGAGGTTCTTGTGGTCGGTGTAGATAATAACAGGAAATCTTGATCCCTCCAGCAGATGCCTCCATTCCTCAAGTGCTAATTTAATGGCTAGAAGCTCTCGATCCCCGATGGAGTAGTTCCTCTCCGCTGGAGAGAAGGTCCTAGAGAAAAAACCACAAGTGACAGCATGCCCGGAAGGATTTTTTTGTAGAAGAACAGCTCCAGCTCCTACTGAGGAGGCATCAACCTCCAATAGGAAGGGTTTGGAAGGGTCAGGTCTGGAGAGCACGGGAGCCGAAGAAAAGGCAGACTTGAGTCGTTTAAAGGAGTCTTCTGCTTGAGGAGGCCAGGACTTGGGATCAGCATTTTTCTTGGTTAAAGCCACGATAGGAGCCACAATGGTAGAAAAATGTGGAATAAATTGCCTGTAATAATTGGCGAACCCCAAAAAGCGTTGGATAGCACGGAGTCCGGAGGGGCGTGGCCAATTTAAGACGGCAGAGAGTTTGTCTGGATCCATCTGTAGTCCCTGGCCAGAGACCAAATATCCTAGAAAAGGAAGAGATTGGCATTCAAACAGACATTTCTCAATTTTGGCATAGAGTTGGTTGTCACGAAGTCTCTGAAGAACCATACGGACATGCTGGCGGTGTTCTTCTAGATTGGCAGAAAAAATTAGGATATCGTCCAGATATACCACAACACAGGAGTATAACAGATCACGAAAAATTTCATTGACAAAGTCTTGGAAGACGGCAGGGGCATTACACAGTCCAAAGGGCATGACCAGATACTCAAAGTGTCCATCTCTGGTGTTAAATGCCGTTTTCCACTCGTCCCCCTCTCTGATGCGGATGAGGTTATAGGCGCCTCTTAAGTCCAATTTAGTGAAGATGTGGGCACCTTGGAGGCGATCAAAGAGTTCAGAGATGAGGGGTAAGGGGTAGCGGTTCTTAACCGTGATTTTATTAAGACCGCGGTAGTCAATGCAAGGACGTAGGGAGCCATCTTTTTTGGACACAAAGAAAAATCCGGCTCCGGCAGGAGAGGAGGATTTACGGATAAAGCCCTTTTTTAGATTCTCCTGGACGTATTCGGACATGGCAAGAGTCTCTGGGGCAGAGAGAGGATAAATTCTGCCCCGGGGTGGAGTAGTACCCGGGAGGAGGTCGATAGGGCAATCATAAGGCCTGTGAGGAGGTAGAGTCTCAGCTTGTTTTTTGCAGAAAACATCCGCGAAGTCCATATAGGCCTTAGGGAGACCGGTTACTGGAGGAACCACAGAGTTACGGCAAGGGTTACTGGGAACCGGTTTTAGACAGTTCTTGGAACAAGAGGACCCCCAACTCTTGATCTCCCCAGTGGACCAATCCAGGGTTGGGGAATGAAGTTGAAGCCAGGGAAGTCCAAGGAGAATCTCCGAGGTGCAATTGGGGAGGACCAAAAGTTCAATCCTCTCATGATGAGATCCGATGCTCATAAGAAGGGGCTCCGTGCGGAAACGTATGGTACAGTCCAATCTTTCATTATTTACACAATTGATGTAGAGGGGTCTGGCGAGACCGGTCACTGGGATGTTGAACCTGTTGACGAGAGAGGCCAAAATAAAATTTCCTGCAGATCCAGAGTCCAAGAAAGCCACTGTAGAGAAGGAGAAGGCAGAGGCAGACAACCGCACAGGCACAGTAAGACGTGGAGAAGCAGAGTAGACATCAAGGACTGTCTCACCTTTGTGCGGAGTCAGCGTACGTCTTTCCAGGCGGGGAGGACGGATAGGACAATCCCTCAAGAAGTGTTCGGTACTAGCACAGTACAGGCAGAGGTTCTCCATACGGCGTCGTGTCCTCTCTTGAGGTGTCAGGCGAGACCGGTCGACCTGCATAGCCTCCACGGCGGGAGGCACAGGAACAGATTGCAGGGGACCAGAGGAGAGAGGAGCCGAGGAGACGAAACGCCTCGTGCGAACAGAGTCCATATCTTGGCGGAGTTCCTGACGCCTTTCAGAAAAACGCATGTCAATGCGAGTGGCTAGGTGAATAAGTTCATGTAGATTAGCAGGAATTTCTCGTGCGGCCAGAACATCTTTAATGTTGCTGGATAGGCCTTTTTTGAAGGTCGCGCAGAGGGCCTCATTATTCCAGGACAATTCTGAAGCAAGTGTACGGAATTGTACGGCGTACTCGCCAACGGAAGAATTACCCTGGACCAGGTTCAACAGGGCAGTCTCAGCAGAAGAGGCTCGGGCAGGTTCCTCAAAGACACTTCGGATTTCCGAGAAGAAGGAGTGTACAGAGGCAGTGACGGGGTCATTGCGGTCCCAGAGCGGTGTGGCCCATGACAGGGCTTTTCCGGACAGAAGACTGACTACGAAAGCCACCTTAGACCTTTCAGTGGGAAACAGGTCCGACATCATCTCCAGATGCAGGGAACATTGGGAAAGAAAGCCACGGCAAAACTTAGAGTCCCCATCAAATTTATCCGGCAAGGATAAGCGTATCCCAGGAGCGGCCACTCGCTGCGGAGGAGGTGCAGGAGCTGGCGGAGGAGATGACTGCTGAAGCTGTGGTAGCAACTGTTGTAGCATAACGGTCAGTTGAGACAGCTGTTGGCCTTGTTGCGCTATCTGTTGTGACTGCTGGGCGACCACCGTGGTGAGGTCAGCGACAACTGGCAGAGGAACTTCAGCGGGATCCATGGCCGGATCTACTGTCACGATGCCGGCTGGCAGGTAGTGGACCCTCTGTGCCAGAGAGGGATTGGCGTGGACCGTGCTAGTGGACCGGTTCTAAGCCACTACTGGTTTTCACCAGAGCCCGCCGCAAAGCGGGATGGTCTTGCTGCGGCGGTAGTGACCAGGTCGTATCCACTAGCAACGGCTCACCTCTCTGGCTGCTGAAGATAGGCGCGGTACAAGGGAGTAGGCAGAAGCAAGGTCGGACGTAGCAGAAGGTCGGGGCAGGCAGCAAGGATCGTAGTCAGGGGCAACGGCAGAAGGTCTGGAAACACAGGCAAGGAACACACAAGGAACGCTTTCACTGGCACTAAGGCAACAAGATCCGGCAAGGGAGTGCAAGGGAAGTGAGGTAATATAGGGAAGTGCACAGGTGAAAACCCTAATTGGAACCACTGCGCCAATCAGCGGCGCAGTGGCCCTTTAAATCGCAGAGACCCGGCGCGCGCGCGCCCTAGGGAGCGGGGCCGCGCGCGCCGGGACAGAACAGACGGGGAGCGAGTCAGGTAGGGGAGCCGGGGTGCGCATCGCGAGCGGGCGCTACCCGCATCGCGAATCGCATCCCGGCTGGCAGCAGGATCGCAGCGCCCCGGGTCAGAGGACGTGACCGGAGCGCTGCAGCGGAGGGAGTGAAGCGAGCGCTCCGGGGAGGAGCGGGGACCCGGAGCGCTCGGCGTAACAATAATTGTATGGGTAGCACGTACTCCATTGGCAGAGTTTTTGTAGGATTTATACTGAGTTAGGTAGAACAAACTCCCCTTCTCCCCCCCCCCCCCTCCCCTTCTTCTTTTCATATATCCCTCATCAAAATAAAGTCTCCTAGTACCTGATGACAACGTCATATTTGTTGATGGCATGTCCCAGCTGCAGACCATGGAGGATCCCCCCACTCCCTATGACAATGCAGCGCTTGCAGTCTTTCGAGCTTGGTCCCAAGGGAAGATCGTCATTGGTTACCATTTCCAAAATGTCATCAACTTCCTTGAGATACTGGCGGAACCCAAAAGGTGGGCCGTACTGATACAATGATTCGTTCAGGTCCTCGTTTTTCTTAACAAAGCCTTCCAGGCCCATGTTGTATCTACTTCCGAACAATCGGTCCATTTCTGTTCTTGCAAATGCCGGCCTACACTGGGCCTCCATGACTCTCTTGGCAAACGCGTGGGCATTCTGTGGAGACAGACAAAACTTCATTGGAACGCCCAAATGGCTCTCTTTATACTGCTGCGCTCACAATATTGTGAGTGACCATAGACAATATTACATGACAGTGGTATTGTCAAGTCCTTCTACCTAAAATAAAGGCAAACACCAGAATGGATTAGATTGGCCACAGCAGCCATTTTATTATACAATTAACATTATGCAAGAAAATTTTAATAACATATCCCCAACATGACCTCGACCCCCACGGTCCTCCCAAACAACTGAACCCTGGAAGGTGGTCCTTGAAGCCTAACCACTTCACTGGTGGTCCCCCATATACAGAACTTGCAGGCTCTTTTTACCACCAGCCGATCCTCACTGCTTCAGAGGCACAAAACTAATACCACTGAGGCCTAAGCCACCTATCTCTCTTTAAATTCCCCCTAGACTTTCAGCCGCCAACCATTAACCCCCCCCCCCCCTCACACAAAAAAAAGTTCAGAACCAACCTGGTTCCCCCATCCAGCTTTTAATCACCTTTTTATGAACACCAACTTCGAGGACCCCCTGCCACCCCAGACTACTGCAACATGAGGATGCAAATATCTGCACGGCCAACCACCCAATCCTGGCCCCCACGAAACCCAGCAAAATAAAGGCCCCCAACAAGCAGCACCCACAGTTAAACAACAAAAGAAAAGAACCCCCAAGAAGACATAAATACTCACATGGGCAGGAGGGGGGCAGATTCACTTGCAACAGCTGGAACACCACAATATGGCTGTCCCAACTGTCTCCTCACTGCCTTATATATACCCCTCCTTACGCCCACCTTTGCCACTCCTTAGCCCCCTTTCCTCCCTGACCAATCACCTTCACCTCATCCACCCCCTTTATCCAATCCTTGATCCCCCTGTACTTTCTCTCCTCTCTGTCATTAACCCCTCAGATCCTAGTCCTGACAAACCTTGTCATGAAGGTCTCCCCCTAGCTAACGCCTTAGTCTGACTTTACAGTGACAGGAATTGCCTGTGGGGGGGGGAGGGGAGATTTATCAAAACCTGTCCAGAGGAAAGTTGCTGAGTTGCCCATAGCAACCAATCAGATGGCTTCTTTCCTTTCTCAGAGGCCTTTTCAAAAGTGAAAGAAGCGATCTGATTGGTTGCTATAGACAACTCAGCAACTTTTCCTCTGGACAGGTTTTGATAAATCTTTCCCCCAGGGTGTCCCAATTCAGATAATTTCTAATCTCTTTAATTTCCCTGCAGCACCCCCACAGGAGAAAGGAAGCATTACATAGAAATGGGCTAATGCTATGCAGACTGGGTCCTTCAAAATGCTCTTTGTTGAATGAAGCTGTCCTCTTACAAAGATTCCTGGCAGGTTCTACTGTATGAACATCATAATACACAATATATTAACAATAGTTGTTAACCTCTAAAGGACGCAGGGCGTATGGATACGCCCTGCATTCCGAGTCCTTAAGGACGCAGGGCGTATCCATACGCCCGTGGGAATTCCGGTCCCCACCGCTAGCCGGTTGGGGACCGGAGCCGGATGCCTGCTGAAATCATTCAGCAGGCACCCTGGCCCTGACCCCCCCCCCCCCCCCCCCCATGTCGGCGATCGGAGAAAATCGCATGTCAATTCAGACATGCGATTTTCTCCAATTCCGGGCTGATCGGGTCTCTGGTGACCCGATCACCCGGAAAATAGGGCTGATCGGAGCTGTCAGCAACAACCCCGATCAGCCTAAAGGATTGGAGTGAGGTCGCAAAGCTGCGATCTACTCCTATCCCCTGCCATTACTCAGAACGGAGTTCTGCCCGCCCCTGGATGTCGAGGGGCTCTGGGAAGAAGATGGAGGCCGTACCTGCAGGAGAAGATGCCTGGGGACCTGGGATCTTCACTGGAGCCTGCAGGATCCTGATCAGGTAGGGAATCGACAGTGGGGGGGGGGGGGGGGTAATTGAAAGTGAAAGTAAATCGATCTTTACTTTGGCAACCACTAGGGGGGCCAAACTGCAACTCCCAGCATGCCCAGAGAGCCAAAGGCTGTCTGGGCATGCTGGGAGTTGTAGTTTTGCAACATCTGGAGGGTCACAGTTTGGAGACCACTGTTACAGTGGTGCCCAAACAGTAGCACTCCAGATGTTGCCAAACTACAACTCTCAGCATGCCTCGACTGCCCAGGCATGCTGGGAGTTGTAGTTCTGTAACATCTGTCCCTTCAGATTTAGCAATTTTCATGACATTTTTGAAAATTGCTTCTCTACTTTGAAGCCCTCTAATTTTTTCAAAAAGCTAAAATATGTCCATTTTATGATGCCAACATAAAGTGGACATATTGTGTTTGTGAAGAAAAATAAAATGTATTTGGAATATCCATTTTCCTTACAATTAGAGAGCTTCAAAGTTCAAAAAATGAAATTTTGGGATTTTTCACCAAAAAAGGATGCAAGTAACGCCGAAAATTTACCACCAAAATAAAGTAGAATATGTTACGAAAAAACTATCTCAGAATCAGAATATTCGGTAAAAGCGTTTTCGCGTTATTAATTTGTAAAGTGACGGTGGTCAGAATTGCGAAAAAGGGCTCAGTCCTTAACCCCTTAACGACGCAGGACGTATATTTACGTCCTGCGCCGGCTCCCGCAATATGAAGCGGGATCGCGCCGCGATCCCGCATCATATCGCGTCGGTCCCGGCGCTAATCAACGGCCGGGACCCGCAGCTAATACCACACATCGCTGATCGCGGCGATGTGCGGTATTAACCCTTTAGAAGCGGCGGTCAAAGCTGACCGCCGCTTCTAAAGTGAAAGTGAAAGTGACCCGGCTGCTCAGTCGGGCTGTTCGGGACCGCCGCGGTGAAATCGCGGCGTCCCGAACAGCTGATCGGACACCGGGAGGGCTCTTACCTGCCTCCCCGGTGTCCGATCGACGAATGACTGCTCCGTCCCTGAGATCCAGGCAGGAGCAGTCAAGCGCCGATAATGCTGATCACAGGCGTGTTAATGCACGCCAGTGATCAGCATAGGAGATCAGTGTGTGCAGTGTTATAGGTCCCTATGGGACCTATAACACTGCAAAAAAAAAGTAAAAAAAAAGTGTTAATAAAGGTCATTTAACCCCTTCCCTAATAAAAGTTTGAATCACCCCCCTTTTCCCATAAAAAAAATAAAACAGTGTAAAAAAAATAAAAAATAAACATATGTGGTATCGCCGCGTGCGTAAATGTCCGAACTATAAAAATATATCATTAATTAAGCTGTACGGTCAATGGCGTACGCGCAAAAAAATTCCAAAGTCCAAAAAAGCGTATTTTGGTCACTTTTTATACCATTAAAAAATGAATAAAAAGTGATCAAAAAGTCCGATCAAAACAAAAATCATACCGATAAAAACTTCAGATCACGGCGCAAAAAATGAGTCCTCATACCACCCCATACGTGGAAAAATAAAAAAGTTATAGGGGTCAGAAGATGACATTTTTAAACGTATAAATTTTCCTGCATGTAGTTATGATTTTTTCCAGAAGTGCGACAAAATCAAACCTATATAAGTAGAGTATCATTTTAACCGTATGGACCTACAGAATAATGATAAGGTGTAATTTTTACCGAAATATGCACTGCGTAGAAACGAAAGCCCCCAAAAGTTACAAAATGGCGTTTTTTTTTCGATTTTGTCGCACAATGATTTTTTTTTCCGTTTCGCCGTGAATTTTTGGGTAAAATGACTAATGTCACTGCAAAGTAGAATTGGCGACGCAAAAAATAAGCCATAATATGGATTTTTAGGTGGAAAATTGAAAGGGTTATGATTTTTAAAAGGTAAGGAGGAAAAAACTAAAGTGCAAAAACGGAAAAACCCTGAGTCCTTAAGGGGTTAAGGTGAAAAAGGGCTGCGTCCTTAAGGGGTTAAAATTTTGTTGTTGACCCACCAATGCCGCCATTCAGTCATCATCCCATACACTGCTGTGTGTGCACTTTCTCTATTTATTGTCTCTATAATACACGCCCTGCTGCCTGTAACCACAATTTACTGCTGGGAAACGGCCACCTGTTTACTCTTAAGTATCCTGGATCTGGCAGGAGTAAACCAAGTGTAATGATATCCTAGGTCACATAAAGAGGAAAAAGAAGCAGATCCCATTACAGTCCATATGTAGTGTGTCGATACTTGTGTTCCAGCTACTTCCCTACACCTATGAAATTGCCACGTGCATAAATTTGTGGGTATACTGTGAGTTAACTTGTTTTATAAAATGCAATAATAGCATACACTGAGGTATATTGTGAGTGCAAGGGTTAAATATTTACATATGCTCTGTATCAGGTGATCGATGCCTTGGTCACATGATGCTTTTCAGACAGTTTCTAGGCAGAAACTTCTAGAAGGCTTTGGGAAGAGTCTCTAGTCCAGTGTTTCCCAACTAGGGTGTCCCAAGTTTTTGCAAAACTACAACTCCCAGTATGCCCAGACAGCCAAAGGCTGTCCGGGCATGCTGGGAGTTGCAGTTTTGCAACAGCTGGAGGCACCCTGGTTGGGAAACTCTGATCTAGTTCACCTCTTCTCCCCAAAGGGGTGGACCCAAACCGTTCTAGGTTTAGCCTTTGCCTAGCTTTGCTCCTGCTAGGCATACATATTTAGACTTACTCTTTGACTTGTAACATGTTTGCACCAAGGAGTATCATATTAGCCAGAGGAGAATAATGCTGAACAAGAATCCCTCTGCATACACTTATCTCTTCAGTGATCTGTAAGCTTTTCCCAGTAGAGTATCTCATCTGTAACTGAATCTACATTAGTAACTTTACTTATACTGAGCGAAAAGTCTCTATTATGCTCATGGAAATGCCATAAAAGACACTCTTAAAGGAGTAGTCCAGTAGGGGAAAACGTATCCCCTATCCTAAGGATAGGGGATAAGTTTCAGATCGCAGGGGGTCCGACGCGATATCCCGTATGGGGCCCCGGCTCTCTAGCCAGATCACCGCACGAAGCGGCAGCCGAAACGCCCCCTCAATACACGGCCATGGCAGAGCCGAAGATTGCCAAAGACAGCGCTCTGGCCCTCCCACAGAGTTGTATTGAGGGGTATGTCAGCCACCGCTGCGTGCGGGGGTCGACACACCCCCTTCCCGCGGACTGCCAGGCCCCTGTACGGGAGATCGTGGGGGATCTCAGCAGTCGGACCTCCCCCCCCGCGATCTGAAACCTTATCCCCTATCCTTAGGATGGGTATAAGTTTTCCAGTCCTGGAATACTCCTTTAAAGGGCCAGTGACCAAGTATCCATTAATCTTCTCTAAAGGCTGTAAAATTCCACTCTGTTCCAAAAGACTGTGTTATATTTTGATTTGCACAGAAGATTCAGTAAAAGGTTTTATTTGTTTTCACATAAAGCAAGTTTGGAGGTCTAATGTCCGCACTAAGAGGACAACTTATGAGGTAAAAAGAATTCTTGGGCTCACAGGGGACCACCAGGTTAGTTACACCACCCTGCCTAGTGATCTTACCATCTACTTCCCCTGCGAGACTATTATTACCAGCTAGCCTGCACAACAATACCATCATTCCCTTGGGTACCACACATACTCACAAACCAGGAGAAGCTCTGCATTGTCCTCAGCTGTTATACCGGAGCACTTACAGGCAAATATGGCCAAACAGAATAGAGGTATCACTACACAGCTGACATAATTCACTGTCAGGACAATGTAAATGAGACTGTAAGCAAATGAGACAGAGAGAGAGAGACCTACTCACAGTGAAAACACAGGGTCTTAGATAACATGGAAAACTTGTTGAGCCCTGGTATTGCTCCAGCACAGGAGACTATCCGGTGCACCGCACTGGAAACTATAGTACAACACTACCAAATTAGCAACAGTGACCATTGGAACAGACCAGACGTGGTCATATTACTTGCTTAAAGGGGTACTCCGCCCCTAGCATCTTATCCCCTATCCAAAGGATAGGGGATAAGATGTTAGATCTCCGCGGTCCCGCTGCTGGGGACCCCCAGGGATCGCCGCTGCGGCACCCCGCCATCATTACTGCACAGAGCGAGTTCGCTCTGCACGTAATGACGGGCGATACAGGGGCCGGAGCAGCGTGACGTCATGGCTCCGCCCCTCATGACATCACGGCCCGTCCCCTTAATGCAAGTCTATTGCAGGGGGCGTGACGACCGCCACGCCCCCTCCCATAGACTTGTATTGACGAGGGCGGGCCGTGATGTCACGAGGGGCGGAGCCATGACGTAACGATGCTCCGGCCCCTGTATTGCCCGTCATTACGTGCAGAGCGATCTCGCTCTGAGCAGTAATGATAGTGGGGTGCTGCAGCAGCAATCCCCGGGGTCCCCAGCAGCGGGACCCCGGCGATCTGACATTTTATCCCCTATCCTTTGGATAGGGGATAAGATGTCTAGGGGCGGAGTACCCCTTTAATGGCAAGATACTGGACATTCCAAGGCAGTGTTTCCCCACCAGGGTGCCTCCGGCTTTTGCAAAACTACAACTCCTACCAGCCTTCAAAAGGGAAGGAGAAAGCACTGTCCAACAGTTCTGGGAGATCTGTAAATTATAGATTAAGCCTGCAGAGCAGAAATCTGCTAAAAAATACTATATATAGTGGTCCCTCAAGTTACAATATTAATGGGTTCCGGAACGACCATTGTATGTTGAGACCATAACTCTATGGAAACCTGGTAATTGGTTCTGAAGCCCTAAAATGTCATCCAAAAATAGGAAAAAAAGGATTAAAGATAAATAAGTAGAAAACTAATACAGATAAAGCAAATCCTTCCATATAAAAGTAAGAAAGATCTGCTGGGAGCGGTAATCACTGTCTATTTCAGTGTTTTCCAACCAGGATGCCTCCAGCTGTTGCAAAACTACAACTCCCAGCATGGGAATTGTAGTCTTGCAACAGCTGGAGGCGCCCTCGTTGGGAAACACTGGTCTATGTAGAGGACAGGAGCTTCTTCATGGTCCTGTACAGAACACACAATGTCCTAAAAAAGTAAAATGGAGCCGCCCTCACCTGGTGTCCAAAGGAGCAGCTAACCCTGGTACAGGTTAAAAGTAGTACAGAACATGTAGTAACTCCCTGTACTGTAGGGGGCGCTAGCAGACATCAGTCAATGCATACATTTTAGGAATACACTGGTTTTACCAGTGAATGTCCATTCTGATTGGTCGGTTCTTCCAGCCATTGACACGTTTCGCAGATTCCATAGCATTGTATGTTGAGTCTGGTTTCAAGTTACAATGCTCCAGAAAAGACCATTGTGTGTTGAAACTATTGTATGTTGAGGCCATTGTAAGTTGAGGGATCACTGTATACAAGTTATATAATGGCCAGAAATAGTGCTGCTCCTCATGTACACACAGGGCACTGTATCCTGAAAAGTTACCTAAAGTTACTTCTACGCTTTAAGTAGTATGCAAGATTTGTTAAAACTTCACATCCTCAGAAAATTCTTTATTGAGAAGAATGCAGTCTCCAGTTTACACAGCAAGTGCACCATGGTTCACTAGTAATACTTTACTAAATAAATATCTACTTTGCTTTCATGCTTACTCATGCTACTATGAGCGTAGTCAAAGTCCTGGGAGCAAACGGAGCGGCAGAACCCCTGGCGTAGTGGCGCCTTGATGGGGGTTTTAGTTAGGGATCGACCGATTATCGGTATGGCCGATATTATCGGCCAATAATCACGATTTTGGGCATTATCGGTATCGGCAATTACCTTGGCGATAAGCCGATAATGCCCCGCCCCCCACACGCAACCGCCTCCCTCGACCCACCGTCCGGCGGCATTCCGGGTGGAGGGTGAACCGGTCCGGGCTGTCCTTCTTCTCCGGGGGTCCTCTTCTCCACTCCGGGCAGGCTCCAGCTTAGTACGCTGCATAGACGCCACTACGCCGTGACGTCAGGTGTGTCGCTGCGCATGGGCGTCACTGCGCAGCGGCGTCTATGCTGCATTACTAGGCCAGAGCCTGCCGGAGTGGAGAAGAGCACCCCCGGAGAAGAAGGACAGCCCGGACCGGTTCACCCTCCACCCGGAATGCCGCCAGACACTACAGGAAGGATGGATGGCCCGGACCACCCTGACAGGCAGGGGGAGAGAAGCGGGTGGTGGCGGCGGCCTATGGCACCGCAAAAGCCACTGCAGTGCATTGATTTAAAGCGCCCGCTTTAAATCAATGATCTGCAGCGGTGTCGCGGGGGATAAATAGCCGATAACTTATACCAGAATATCGGTATAAGTTATCGGCTATCGGCCCTAACCTCCACCGATTATCGGTATCGGCCCTAAAAAACGATATCGGTCGATCCCTAGTTTTAGTGGCCCTTCCAGATGTTAGTAAGGGGTAATGTGGTTAGTGGTATATTGCAAGGGAATGGGGGTTAAAGGGTTAAATGGCTGCTGCTCCTTTAAGGGACAGTAGCAGGTGGCTCGAGAGTGGGGTGAAAGGGAGGTCATCTGGAGGGGAGGGGGAGGAGTGTATATAGGGGGGTGCTCCAGGGGGGGGAGGGTACTCACCAGTCGGTGTGTAGAAGCGAGAAGAAGGTCCCGCCCGCCAGCCCTCTTTTAAACGCTTGGTGGGTGGGATTCTGATAAGGGGGGAGGTATGTGAAAGGGTCCCGGGGGAGTTAGTAGTTTGAAAGATAAATGTTTGAGATGGTTCAATTGTGCCTCCTGGTGGTGGTTCTGGGCCTCAGGAGTTCGAGGGATTGTGCAGAAGGTTACCGGGGTGCCCCCGGGCCAGGAGCTCGCGGCCAGGGGTAAGAAGCGTGGTGCACAAATCCAGTTGGGGGAGGGGAGTGCCCTCCAGTTTGGTTATGTTTATATGTAAATATTCAAATGTTATTTATTGGTTTGTTAAATAAATGGGCCACACGGCCCAATTTTCCCACAGCAGGTGTCAGTGTCTTTTCTATTGGGTGAAGAGGTTGTTACTTGGTTAAGAGTGGGTTAGAGAGGAAGGGGTGTATCTAAAATCCCATCCAGTCCTGGGTGGAGTCAGGGGATTCAGTCTTCGCATGATGTAATGTATGGGTGACAGAGCGAGACCGTCCGGTTTGAGGCTCACTTGTTAGTCAATTGTAGATATTACATTTTTTTTTTGCTAATAATTAACATAACCATGTAGAGCTATTCACACAACCCATCCAAATTCTATCATAGCTTTTGTTATTCTTTCCTGAGAATATCCTTACCCAACAATGCTCTCACGTCATATACACTTAGCCACATACATAATGGAGCTAAATTACTGATAATAAGGGTTTATCAGGGACAACTTGGATCGGTTTATAATAGGTAACAAAAATTGGATAGCGCTCACCTCCTCCGTGCACGTGCAATCAGTCCTCCTTCACTGCCTCCAGAATCGAAAAAATCAAAGTGTAGTCACAGCACCGATAAAAACATCCATTTATTAGAAATCCATTAAAAGTCCATTCAGTACAAAAAGGTGCAAGCCGAGACCTCCCCCTTTGACGCGTTTCCGCCCTACCGGGCCTTAATCATAGATACAAGGGATAAATCATCTCCCTTGTATCTATGATTAAAGGGGTATTCCAGGAAAAAACTTTTTATATATATATATATATATATATATATATATATATATCAACTGGATCCAGAAAGTTAAACAGATTTGTAAATTACTTCTATTAAAAAATCTTAATCCTTTCAGTACTTATGAGCTTCTGAAGTTAAGGTTGTTCTTTTCTGTCTAAGTGCTCTCTGATGACACCTGTCTCGGGAACCGCCCAGTTTAGAAAAGGTTTGCTATGGGGATTTGCTTCTAAACTGGGCGGTTCCCAAGACAAGTGTCATCAGAGAGCACTTAGACAGAAAAGAACAACCTCAACTTCAGAAGCTCATAAGTACTGAAAGGATTAAGATTTTTTAATAGAAGTAATTTACAAATCTGTTTAACTTTCTGGAGCCAGTTTATATATATATATAAAAAAAAAAGTTTTTTCCTGGATAACCCCTTTAAGGCCCGGTAGAGCGGAAACGCGTCAGAGGGGGAGGTCTCGGCCTCGTTCGTGCTGGTTTGCACCTTTTTGTACCGAATGGACTTTTAATGGATTTCTAATAAATGGATGTTTTTAGCGGTGCTGTGACTACACTTCGATTTTTTTTATCGGTTAATAATAGTTGCAAGCAAGGCAACTAATAAGTGAGGCGAGGCAAGTGATCGCCTCAGGCGCGCTACTGCAAGGGGGCACAGTGGCAAAGGCTGGAAAGGCCCTTGCCGCTATGGCTGCTTGCACAGGAGCGGCAGTGTTTCACTTTCTTCTCACCTCAGTTCCGAGGTCACAGGTCAGGGACCCTGGCTTGTGTATTGTAGAGCAGAACCAGCGATCTCTGGTGAAGCAGAGCTAAGAGGTGGTGTAGTAGAGCTGTGTGAGACTAGTGGTATTGTATGCTATTTATAGTGTCCCACTGTATATACTGCCTTTAGCTACCTGCCAGCCATCTCACCATCTCAATGGTCTCCTTTGCCAGTCACCTCACAGTACTACTACTCTTATTGTCACCAGTGTACTACTACTACTACTACCCGCCCACCTCCACTGTGAAATCTCTTGTGGGAAGAGAGATTTCACTATGCTGCAGAATGGAGCTCCACTCTGGAGCTACACCCTTCTAATCCACATGTGATGCCAGCCATGCTGGCATCACATGTGGATTAGAAGGGTGTAGCTCCAGAGTGGAGCTCCATTCTGCAGCATAGAAGCCTCAGAATAGGGGGGGAGAAAGCGCTTCATAGGAAGATTGAAGACGGACATCCCTGTGCACCAAGCTCCTCATTTGCATATCAAGAAAAAGAAGAATATCACCGGAAGGAAGGCACGGATTGGGGAACAGTAAGTATGATTGTCATCAGTGTCACCCGCACTACAAGCCTATACCAATAGGTTAGTGCAGGTGATACTAATGACAGATTCCCTTTAAGCTAATCAATTTCAATATATCAATATAGATTGTCACAGTCTTATTGATAGTATCAGTAGACAGTCGTTACTGGGTCACCTGACCTTAGGAATTAAAGGGGTTTTCCTCTTGCAAAAAATCTTACAAAACAGTCTGATTTAGGGTATGTTCACACTTACAGTATCAGATGAATATTTTTGCTGCATATTTTATGCAGCTGATTTTGCTACCCGATAACATCAATGGGATATAGTAAACTGTGGCTTGGATATTGACAGGCTGCTTCGGAACTTATTTGTCTATAGTTTAGGCTTGAAATTAGTCATTTTGACTCATAAACAGGCCCGTCGCTACAGGACAGGCAAACCAAGCAATTGCTTGGGGCCCCGAGCTGGCTGGGGGCCCCCGAGCGCAGCCAGTGCTTGCCCGTCCTGTAGCGATTAACAATCCTGCTCTTGGAGTTTGTGCTCCGGGCCCCAGGCACCCAAACAAGAGGGCCTCCGAATGTCTGACATGTTTTTAAAATAAACGAATTTGCAGCTTTTGAGTTCTTCTCACCTCACCACAATCACGCTCCCCCCACCCCCGCTGCACTTGGTATCTTCCCTCAGCCCCGGACTCTTCTCTCAGCCTTCAGCCGTCTGAGCAGGGGGAGGGGGAGGAGAGAGCTGTGAGGAAAGGAGACTGCAGAGGCTGTACAACATGGGGCCTGACTAACGTAGGTGTCCCTGCATGCATTTGTGTATAAGCGTGTGTGTGTGGATATATATATGTGTGTACATATGTGTATGTCTATGTACTGTGCCTGTGTGTGTGTTACTACTGTGGATGACTATATAGAGTGCATGTGTGTATCCATACCAGTGTTTCCTATCCAGGGTGCCTACAGTTGTTGCAAAACTACAACTCCCAGCATGCCCAGACAGCCAAAAGCTGTCTGGGCTTGCTGGGAGTTGTAGTTTTGCAACCTCTGTAGGCATCCTGGTTGGGAAACACTGATCTATTCTATCTGTGTGTGTATGAAGCATGTACTGTATAGTATGTAATGTGTACAGTGTGTTGTGTGTATAATGCATGTACAGTATGTAATGTGTACAGTGTGTGTGTATGATGCATGTACAGTATGTGTGTGTATGATGCATGTACAGTATGTAATGTGTACAGTATGTGTGTGTATGATGCATGTACAGTATGTGTGTTGTGTGTGTATGATGCATGTACAGTTTGTAATGTGTACAGAATGTTGTGTGTGTATGATGCATGTACAGTATGTAATGTGTACAGTATGTTGTGTGTGTGTATGAAGCATGTACAGTATGTAATGTGTACAGTGTGTGTATGATGCATGTACAGTATGTAATGTGTACAGTGTGTGTTTATGATGCATGTACAGTATGTAATGTGTACAGTATGTGTGTGTATGATGCATCTACAGTATGTAATGTGTACAGTATGTGTGTGTATGATGCATGTACAGTATGTAATGTGTACAGTGTGTGTGTATGATGCATGTACAGTATGTAATGTGTACAGTATGTGTGTGTATGATGCATCTACAGTATGTAATGTGTACAGTATGTGTGTGTGTATGATGCATGTACAGTATGTAATGTGTACAGTGTGTGTATGATGCATGTACAGTATGTAATGTGTACAGTGTGTGTATGATGCATGTACAGTATGTAATGTGTACAGTGTGTGTATGATGCATGTACAGTATGTAATGTGTACAGTGTGTGTGTGTATGATGCATTTACAGTATGTAATGTGTACAGTGTGTGTATGATGCATGCACAGTATGTAATGTGTACAGTGTGTGTGTGTGTATAATGCATGTACAGTATGTAATGTGTACAGTGTGTGTGTGATGCATGTACAGTATGTAATATGTACAGTGTGTGTGTATGATGCATGAACAGTATGTAATGTGTACAGTGTGTGTGTATGATGCATGTACAGTATGTAATGTATACAGTGTGTGTGTATGATGCATGTACAGTATGTAATGTGTACAGTATGTGTGTATGATGCATGTACAGTATGTAATGTGTACAGTGTGTGTGTATGATGCATGTACAGTATGTAATGTGTACAGTGTGTGTGTATGATTCATGTACAGTATGTAATGTGTACAGTGTGTGTGTATGATGCATGTACAGTATGTAATGTGTACAGTATGTGTGTGTGTATGATGCATGTACAGTATGTAATGTGTACATTATGTGTGTATGAAGCATGCATGTACAGTATGTAATGTGTACAGTGCGTTGTGTGTGTATGAAGCATGCATGTACAGTATGTAATGTGTACAGTGTGTTGTGTGTGTATGAAGCATGCATGTACAGTATGTAATGTGTACAGTATCTGTGTGTGTATGAAGCATGCATGTACAGTATGTAATGTATACAGTGTGTGTGTGAGTGTGTATATAATGCATGGAGTGGCAGATCTAGGGGGGGGGGGGAACGGGGCATTTGCCCCGTCCCGTGCGTGCGCCCATTGGAAAGCAACGCAGAGGAGCGAGCAGTGAACAGGACATGCGTTGGCCAGCATGTTAAGTGACCAGCGGCACATTAGCTTCAGTGGTCTGACCACTGCTCCTCCAGTCCCGGGACCTACTGCTATGGTGGCCGGACAAAAGGAGCAGTGGTCAGAACACTGAAGTAGGGCAGTAAACAGGCATACAGCCTCCAGCCATACGCAGTATGGCTGGAGGCTGTATGTTGGTGGGGGAACATACTACACCTAATGTGGGGGGACTATACTGCACCTAATGTGGGGTAAACTATACTGCCAACCTTATGTGGAGAACTATACTGCACCTAATGTGGGGAGAACTATACTGCACCTAATGTGGGGAAACTGTACTGCACCTAATGTGGGGAGAACTATACTGCACCTAATGTGGGGGACTATACTGCACCTAATGTGGGGGAACTATACTGCACCTAATGTGGGGAGAACTATACTGCACCTAATGTGGGGGAACTATACTGCACCTAATGTGGAGAACTATACTGCACCTAATGTGGGGGAACTACAGCCTAATGTGGGGGAACTATACTGCACCTAATCTGGGGAACTATACTGCACCTAATCTGGGGAACTATACTGCCTAATGTGGGGGAACTATACTGCACCTAATGTGGGGAACTATACTGCACCTAATGTGGGGAACTATACTGCACCTAATGTGGGGAACTATACTGCACCTAATGTGGGGGAACACTGCTAGCCTAATGTGGGGAGAACTCTGCTGCACCTAATATGGGGGAACTCTGCTGCACCTAATGTGGGGGGAACTCTGCCGCACCTAACGTGGGGGGAACTGTGCAGCACCTAACATGGGGGGAACTGTGCCGCACCTAACGTGGGGGGAACTGTGCCGCACCTAACATGGGGGGACTGTGCCGCACCTAACGTGGGGGAACTGTGCCGCATCTAACGTGGGGGGAACTGTGCCGCACCTAACGTGGGGGAACTGTGCCGCACCTAACGTGGGGGGAACTGTGCCGCACCTAACGTGGGGGGGGGGGGGACTTTGCCGCACCTAACATGGGGGAACTGTGCTGCACCTAATGTGGGGGCCTCGTATAGACGTTCACTCACTTCGCGTTCCCAGCATTCAAGGGCCGGCGTTACTACGTCCTGACGCCGGCCCTAGAGCATGACGTGCATGAACATCAAGGGGGGGGGGGCCTCCATGTCCATTTTGCTTGGGGCCCCCAAATTCCTTCAAACGGCCCTGCTCATAAGTGGTAGGCAGTACATCCCTAACAACAAGATTTTCAGACATGCTCAGGTCCAATTCAGACCTGTCATGTATGTCATGCATGTCACTCTGTTTTTCAACAAGCTTTATTAATCAGATTTTTCAAAAAGAAAAACTACATTATCCATTTAAACTAATCAATCTTTATAATCCTTCTGTCCAATGTGATCTCAATGTAACTCCTGCAGCATCATGTTCCCATACAACAAATCCTTTATATAAACCCAGGAAAGGATATGTTTACACCATTCAGTTTTAATCTTCTCCAAAGCCAATGGCTCTCATTGTGCCTCATCTGCAGATCCCATGAGGAAGGGGGGGGGGGGGGGGGGACACAACAAAAGTCTTAATTATATATATGGTTACAATCGAGGTTACTGTTTCACATAAGATGCCTCCTCAGGTTCTCCTTAATGTATCTGTATATGTGTCCTGGGATCCGCCTCAGGGATGACAAACAAGCAATCCCCAAAGGCAAGATACAGTTTCACGAAGAGGACAGAGTCACCGATCCCTATCCTGATCAGTGTAGTGTTACAGAGCAGTCATGCAAGGGTTTTCTTTCTAGGACAATTCTACCAAGTTTTTCAGACAATACTCAGCAATACGTGCATGGAACTGCAGGCAGATGGACTTCAGATGGTCTCCATCTTCTTCATCTATTCGAAGGGTATGTGGTAGTTTTTATAAGCTTGAAAACCATCATGTTCAACTTACAACCCTACTGTGTTGATCCAAATGCCAATTGGCCCGTACCATGTGGTAATATTCCAATCCCAACTTCAAATATGGAGAATTAGAATAAATCCCTGGATCAACGTTTTATCTCCATAAAGTTACAGGATAGGAGAGAATGCGGTTGCACATCCAGGCCTCTCTTAAATGGAGATGAGGTGGTCGCAAACCAAGAAAAAAGCCTCATTTTGGTGCACCTCAATATCACTAGACCCTCAACCACCTAGGACAGGTGGACTTGGTGCTTTTTTGGCCCCTATGACCCTTTTTGCACGAGCTATGGACAATCTGTAACAGGACCCCACCTACTAGATGACATTTTTAAAGGAAAACTGTCATCAGTGTCACCGCTCTAACCTGTTGGTACAGGTGTGAAGTGCTGGTGTCACTAATGACAACCATACTTACCTGTCCCTGCTCTGTGCTCCAGTTCTCCCGTTATCTTCCTTCATATGTTCCGATCCGGAGCCAGGTGTATGGGCAGAGCTTCCTGACATTATCGCTGACATCAGGAAGCTCCACCCATGCCCAAAGCCGCCTCCGGAACTGAAGATAGGGACGAAGATATCAGGACAACAGGACCACGGAACGGGATCAGGTAAGTATGGTTGTCATCAGTGTCACCTGCTCTGCGCGCCTGTACCAACAGTTCAGTAACACTGATGACAGTTTTCCTTTAAAGAGGAACTCTGGTACTAGACAACTTATCTTTTTAGGGGATAAGATGTCTGATCAGGGGAAGGTTTGACCGCTGGGACCGCCCGATCTTCAACCTGGCACCCCAGTGTTCTGAACATTTATGTACAGAACGCCGGCTGTGCTAAGCTTCGAAGCGCCCCCCTCTATTCATGTCTATGGAAGAGAGATACAGTGTTTGTGTACCTCCGGATCTTCCATAGAGATAAGGAGGCGGCGTGTTGACCTATCCTGAGAATAGGGGATAAGATGTCTAGTATCGGAGTTTCCCTATAATTCTAGAGTCACGTTATGTGGCCTTATGGCCCCTCGGACACAGGGCCCCAGGTGCGTTGGCTAACTCTGCACCCAGCTATACTATACAGGCTGTAGGTAACGGATCCTGACACAGGTTCTTATCATTATTAAAAGCCGGGCATGGCCTGCTCTTCATCCTGTGAATTCCATTAATGTGAACTATGCTCAAAAGTAATATGTACAAAAGCAATGAAAAGAATAATAATAACTCATTTTGCACAATATAAAGAGAGTCCAACCTTTATGTAGTCAGGGTCCACGGCTCGAAGGTCACATGTCTCGGCGTCCAGTCCCACTTTGCCGATGTACAGGATACATATCATGAAACAGAAGAATAACAGAATCCTGCAGATAAACAAAGAGTGCCATTTAAAACGTAGAAAAAAATATATATAAAAAATACAAAAAATACATAAAAAAAAATGGAAAAGACTGAGGTGGAGTCCTCAGCCTCAAATCATATTGGGATAACCTGTATAAAGCAGGATATGTCCATGAGTGCTTAACTCAGTGTTTTTTCAACCAGGCTGCCTACCGCTGTTGGAAAACTACAACTCCCAGCATGCCCGGACAGCCAAGGGCTGTCCGGGCATGCTGGGAGTTGTAGTTTTCCAATAGAGGTGCTCTCTGCTGCCACCTCTGTCCATGTCAGGAACTGTCAGGAGCAGAAAAGGTTTGCTATGGGGATTTGCTCCTGCTCTGGACAGTTCCTGACATGGACTGAGGTGGCAGCAGAGAGCACTGTGGTCTGACTGGAAAGAACTACAGAACTTTTTCTGGAGCATACAGCAGCTTATAAGTACTGGAAGGATTAATATCTTTAAATATGAATCATTTTCAAATCTATATAACTTTCTGATCTGCGCTTGTTTACCGAGTCTTACCCCGGCTTATTTGCTGGATTGGACATGCAGCCCTTTAACTACATCGTTGTCTACATGTTGATGTTGTGTTACTGCTCCATTCACTGTCTATGGGACTCCTGAACATGGGGGCACTGGCCATACGCATCAGGTAAGAGAAAAGCAGAGAAAAGGACCGACAAGCGGCGCCTCGTGTATTACCCCAAGATAAAAGTGGGAGGTATGTGGAATGGGGGATGACCCCACGGGGCTTATAGTTGGCCGCTCACCTCAAAGTGGAAAATAACAAGCATGTAACCCCTATTTAAAGGGGTACCAATGATGGTGCGTCGCTGCTCAGCCAGTGGGTAGCAGGATCGACCCAGGTCGTCCTGTAGAGGCAGTAGGAAGGAATAGAAAAGAACCCTTGAATACCGGCGCTGCGACTAGAGCATACAGACAATAACGTCCAGGATGAAGTAAAGGATCCTCAGCAGGACCATTTATTAAACAAAAAACTAAATAAAAAACAATGGATTACGCGTTTCGGGAGGAGTCCTCCCTTCCTCAGATCAGGGTCTGTCATCAAAAAAAATCACCCTGTCATCAAAAAAAAAGGAAAGGAAAAAGAGGAAATACAAAAAAATAAAAAAGGAAGAAATTAGAGAAGAAAATATAAGGGGAAAAAAAGTTATATATGTATAGTATATCAATCATTTAGGTGGATAAATAACAATTACCGTATATACTCGAGTATTAGCCATTCCGAATATAAACCGAGGCCCCTAATTTCACCCCAAAAACCTAGAAGTTATTGACTCGACTATAAGCCTAGGGTGGGAAATACATCATCCCCTTCTGTCATCATCCACACCCCCATCATTAACACCCTCATCATCATCACCCTGTCATCATCCCCCCCTTCATCATCACCCTGTCATCATCACCCTGTCATCATCACCCTGTCATCATCACCCTGTCATCATCACCCTGTCATCATCACCCTGTCATCATCACCCTGTCATTATCACCCTGTCATCATCACCCTGTCATCATCACCTTGTCATCATCACCCTGTCATCATCACCCTGTCATCATCACCCTGTCATCATCACGCTGTCATCATCACCCTGTCATCATCACCCTGTCATCATCACCCTGTCATCATCACCCTGTCATCATCACCCTGTCATTATCACCCTGTCATCATCACCCTGTCATCATCACCCTGTCATCATCACCCTGTCATTATCACCCTGTCATCATCACCCTGTCATTATCACCCTGTCATCATCACCCTGTCATCATCACCCTGTCATCATCAAGCTGTCATCATCACCTTGTCATCATCACCCTGTCATCATCACCCTGTCATCATCACCCTGTCATCATCACCCTGTCATTATCACCCTGTCATCATCACCCTGTCATTATCACCTTGTCATCATCACCCTGTCATCATCACCCTGTCATCATCACCCTGTCATCATCACCCTGTCATTATCACCCTGTCATCATCACCCTGTCATTATCACCCTGTCATCATCACCCTGTCATCATCCCCCCTTCATCATCACCCTGTCATCATCACCCTGTCATTATCACCCTGTCATCATCACCCTGTCATTATCACCCTGTCATCATCACCCTGTCATCATCCCCCCTTCATCATCACCCTGTCATCATCACCCTGTCATTATCACCCTGTCATTATCACCCTGTCATCATCCCCCCCCCCCCTTTCATCATCACCGCCTGTCAATCCCTTCTCAGTGGTCTTCAACCTGCGGACCTCCAGATGTTGCAAAACTACAACTCCCAGCATGCCCGGACAGCCATCGGCTGTCCGGGCATGCTGGGAGTTGTAGTTTTGAAACCTCTGGAGGTCCGCAGGTTGAAGACCACTGAGGAAGGGATTGACAGGCGGAGATGAACGGCCCAGACCATCCCCTCACAGCTAAGACAGATACGTTTTTTTTGTTCACTCATGTATAAGCTGAGGGGGGCATTTTCAGCACGAAAAATCGTGCTGAAAAAACTCGGCTTATACTCGAGTATATACGGTATTTCAAATTTTATACAGGTATCTTCATTAGTTATAATAGGATGTAATTTCTCTCTTAAGATATCATTGGGTAGTCAGGCCGAACCATACATTAATCATATTATCTAGAGATGAGCGAACTTACAGTAAATTCGATTCGTCACGAACTTCTCGGCTCGGCAGTTGATGACTTTTCCTGCGTAAATTAGTTCAGCTTTCCGGTGCTCCGGTGGGCTGGAAAAGGTGGATACAGTCCTAGGAAAGAGTCTCCTAGGACTGTATCCACCTTTTCCAGCCCACCGGAGCACCGGATAGCTGAACTAATTTATGCAGGAAAAGTCATCAACTGCCGAGCCGAGAAGTTTGTGACGAATCGAATTTACTGTAAGTTCGCTCATCTCTAGTATTTATATTACACCAGAACAGTGGGGGAGGGCTCGTATGATCGTCACTTGCCTAAGGGCCCTATTGCATGGGAAGATTATCAAGTAATATCACCTTGTGTAATAGGTCCAAAGATCAGCCTAGATATGCTCGTTGATCGGCTGAACGGGTCATTTTAGGCCCTTCCATGTGGGCAGATTATCAAACAAATGAGCATTCGTGATAATCGGTCCATGTAAAAGGGCCAGCGATCTGCTGTCAAACAAGCAAACACTTATTCATGAGCTGATTTAATCCTTTGTGTGCCTACTTATATTATTCTTGTCAACAGACTATGTACATACGGGATATGCGGCTTACAATGATGAATGTAATGGATCCAGTGGCCAGGCCGTATGTCCACTTGAGCCTTGTATATAGGCTCTGCAAACAAGCACGGATCCCTTTGACCCCCCCTCCCCCCCCCCCCACCAGCTCTAACATCTAGGGTCAGATGGGTCATACACATTAGATTGTCGTCACACTGTCTACATTAAAGAGATGTTAAAGGGGTACTCCGGTGGAAAACCTTCTTTTTTTTTTTTTTTTTTTTTAAATCAACTGGTGCCAGAAAGTTAAACAGATTTGTAAATGGATTAAAAGGAAAATTGAGGCTCAAGATCTTGAATACTGGATAGACATTTATTAAAGGGTACCTCTCATCAAATAAACTTTTGATATATTTTAGATTAATGAATGTTGAATAACTTTCCAATAGCATGTTAATGAAAAATACGCTTCTTTCTATTGTATTTTTCCCGATCAGTCCTGTCAGCAAGCATTTCTGACTCGTGCTGGAGTCCTAAACACTCAGAGCTGCCAGCCTGCTTTGTTCACAGCCAAACAGGCTGTGAACAAAGCAGGCTGGCAGCTCTGAGTGTTCTCCTTTGTGAACAAAGCAGACTGGCAGCTCGTAGTGTTTAGGACTCCAGCATGAGTCTGAAATGCTTGCTGCCAGGACTGGTAGGGAGACCCCTAGTGGTCATTTCTTCAAAGTGGAAAATTAAATAGAAAGAAGCATATTTTTTAATAACATGCAATTGTAAAGTTATTCTGCATACATTATTCTATAATATATCAAAAGTTTTTTTGATGAGAGGTACACTTTTAATTGTATTTTGTGTCCCCGCTGACCCACAAGGGCCCTGTGTGTCACGGAGCACATCACATATTTTAAACAATTCATTAATAAATGTCTATCCAGTATTCAAGATCCTGAGCCTCAATTTTCCTTTTAATCACTTTAACTTTCCGACACCGTGGGTATAGGAGCCATTTGAGTTGCTCGGCTCAAGGTGACTAGTAGATAGGAGCCTCTCCTATTTTCTATAGATTTGTAAATTACTTCTATAAAAAAAAAAAAAATCTTAATCCTTCCAGTACTTATCAGCTGCTGTATAATATAGAGGAAATTATTTTCTTTTTGGATTTCTTTTTTGTCTGTCCACAGTGCTCTCTGCTGACACCTTTGTCCATGTCAGGAACTGCCCATAGCAAACATATGCAGCTCTGGACAATTCCTGACACGGACAGAGGTGTCAGCAGAGATCACTTTGGACAGACAGAAAAGAAATCCAAAAAGAAAAGAATTTCCTCTGTAGTTGTCAGCAGCTGATAAGTACTGGAAGGATTAAGATTTTTTTTTATAGAAGTAATTTAAAAATCTGTTTAACTTTTTGGCACCAGATGATTTAAAAATAAAAAACTGTTTTCCACCGGAGTACCCCTTTAAGTTACAACACTTTTGCCTCATCCACAAGATCCAAGTCATTCCTCGTCACCACTCCTTTTACTGTCCATTGAACTGCCAAGGACAGCCAAGAAAAGAGTTTGGCTCAATGGAACAGTGGAACACATGTGCGACCCACAGTTTTATTCAAAGCAATGATTTACATAAGTTACATAATTTCATAGATAGAAATGTTTTTATTTATTTCATAGATAGGAAAACATTTTTTAAACCCTCTCCATAGTGGACTAGTTTTTACACATGAAGACGATGTACAGAAAAGAACCCTTTGGTACCAGAGGTGGTATTTTATTAATTTATTACCGTTTATTAAGTACCGACGTGTTTCGGGAGGAGCCCTCCCTTCCTCAGATCAGTATAGAAGCATCGTGTGTAATATATAAGGAGAAAAATGGCGCCAACGTATAAAGGGGAGGGGCCACAGGCACAGAAAAAACATAGTAGTACATACAGTTCAAAAGTATAATAGAATATAAACAAATATAATTAAAATACAAATAAAACATATAGGGTAATCGAGAAGCAGAAATGCATAATACATATGAATTCATATGACAGTATGCTAGTTCTGGTCCGAAGCGGCAAAGTAAAAAAGCGCTGTGTAAAATGCGCTCCATCACTAGGTCGGGTCGCTATGGGGGAATTCACGTGACCGGTGTTAAACCAATCAGAGTGCCGGGGGTGGAGGCATCAGTCCATGCTGTCTCGGCATAGCTCTTCCCTATTTTCTCTGCCTGTGGCCCCTCCCCTTTATAAGTTGCCGCCTTTTTTCTCCTTATATATGTCTGTAATACACAAGTTGTTTGTATACAGATCTGAGTAAGGGAGGGCACCTCCCGAAACGTGTCATCCTCTTTATTATTTTGAACTTAAAGGGGTACTCTGTCCCTAGACATCTGATCGCGGGGGTCCCGCCGTGGGGGTCTTGGCTGTGGAACCCCAGAAATCCGATGCACGGAGCGAATGAGTGCCGAATGACTGGTGGTGCGGAAGCTCATGATGTCACGATCATGCCCCGTGACGTCACGACCACGCCCCCTTAATGCAAGCCCATGGGAGGGGGCGTGATGTATGTCACGCCCCCTCCCATAGACTTGCTTTGAGGGACCGTGGCCATGACATCACAAGCGGATGTTGCCCTGACATCATGAGCCTCCAGCGCTGCACCCGACGCTCTAAACAAACACCGGGTGCAGCAGGGAGGTCACGGAGGTTCCCAGCGGCGGGACCCCAGCAATCCGACATCTTATCCCCTATCCTTTGGATAGGGGATAAGATGTCTACGGGCAGAGTACCCCTTTAATAAACGATCCTGCTGAGGATCTTTGATACCACCTCTGGCTCCATTCTCCAAAGTGCGTTCCACATACCGGATGTGGAGGAACGTTTGCGTACCATCCCCCGGATATGCGCCACTGACATGTGCACCTCCCGGCTATTTAAACGCCGGCTTGGTGGCACAATATAGCGGCGTTCATTGGGTCCCACTTCATCCTCGGTAAGATCTCAGGCTATCATAGATAGAGCTCATCAGTGTTTTGGGTGGTTTTGAACTATATCTGGTTCGTTTTTTCCGATTTACAGTATTTATTCCCTTGGAATGTTCCCTTATCCTTTGGGACGATCCTTTGTCCTGTTTTATCTGATAACAGGTCAGTTACTTTCTTGGGCTTTGAAAACGTATTATTTATGGTATCTTCATTTGGTTGTGATATCAGTTATTATTGTGTTTATCCTTAGTGTATTTCCCCAGTGGGACATCTATATACAACAGTTTGGAGATAGCTGGAATGTATTACTATTCATAGTCCACCTCCTACCCACATGAACTGGGGTAAGTGGACTTTCAAGATCCTTTATATTTGGATATGTTGGCTTCAGTTTTAAGGCTATGTTTTGACATCTATATCCAATTTCCAGGTGCCTCTCCTTTCTCTTTGGTTTGGAGTCCTTCATCAGGGACACTATGGGGGAGATTTATCAAAACCTGTGCAGAGGAAGAGTGGTGCAGTTGCCCATAGCAACCAATCAGATTGCTTCTTTCATTTTCCACAGGCCTCTTTAGAGGCCTGTGGAAAATGAAAGAAGCAATCTGATTGGTTGCTATGGGCAACTGCACCACTCTTCCTCTGCACGGGTTTTGATAAATCTCCCCCTATATTTTTAGGGGGGTTTTGCACACAGACTGACCTCTCATATTCTTATTATGGTAAGCCCCTACAGAATATCATGATTTCTAATGCTTAATTTAGGGGTCAAAACCTCATTTGAAGAGACTGCGTTGTTTTTTTCCTCTTTTTTAGTGTGGATAATCTCATTTCATCAAGCAACTATATATACTTTTGGCCATTTCTACCAACTTACCACCAGGCCGCTATCTACAATCATATAACCTCTTCATTGCATTATTGTATATTCTGGACCTATATTCTTTCTCTATGTGACTGACCGATATTCTTTGGCCCGCTGACGCTGTATGACATTATCTTTGTTTGCATCTAACAATTTATATGTTTTGTATCTAATATTTATATCTGTTGTACCTACTAATTATGTTGTTTAACATCTATGTTACTAATCATCTATCGCTGTGATTATCATTTCTAGTGTCACTTAGTATTGTGACTGTTAGAGTTCATTTGCCTCCTCCCATTCCCTGATGAGCCCTACGAATTACCGGCTGAAACGCGTTGGTTAGAGAGGTATTGCTTATCATGTGTGAATATATCTTTGTGATTTGATTTCTCCTTTCCCCCATCCACACTTAGTTCAGGAGTTACCAACCTAGATAGGTAGGTACTCTAGTGTAGTTATTCCCCTGTACCCTATCCCTCTATCCTATCACTCCCTATATATATTTTGTTGTGTATTGCTACCTTGTGGGCACTTTAATACTTTGAGTAAAAAATACTGAAATCATCTCTTGCCTAATTGGTGTTTCCTTGCTAATATATAATAGTTCAATTTTTTTTACGCCAAGGGATTTATTGATCGTCCTGGTTTTTAAGGTACCAGTTATCTGGAGGGGCAAGCTGTGCATAACTAGCTTGCCCCCAGACTGGTGAGCAGTTAAGGGGTTAAGAAATATACAGGCAAGCTTTTTAGCCCCCTCCCCCGCCTGTAACAACTTGTTGGTAACTATAGTGGTATGTCCCATGGGTGGGGGGGGGGGAGGAGTGCACCAATCAGGGGTTTAATAGTTTCCCGGGCTTTCAGGGGCCCTCCCCTGGGTATTTATAGCTGTGGTGCCTCCCTTCCCCCCTCAATCTGCCCAGGACCCGGAGTTTTGCCCTCCCTCCCTCCCTTTTTGTATCTCTGTTTATTGTAAGTCACAGCTTGGCGGTAAGAAGACGGTGAAAGCGGGGTCAACCCGGGGTAGACCTCCACACAGGACAGTGTGGCAGCACCTCTCGGGTTGGCAAGAAGCCAATCGGTGTCTTTGTTACAGTTAAATTGTTATTTATATAAGTAATTTTATAAATAAAGCTGTGGCCGATCCCCACCCACGGAAAAGTTGAATTGTTGATGTGTCAGTTATTATTTAATTAATTATTGTAATAAGGGGGAGGGGTAGATATAGCCTGCTAGGAGCTAATTGGGTCTCAACAGTCTGTTTCCTTTATAGTGGTTGATGTCTCAGAGTCTGCAGCGCCTGGCACCAAAGGGTTCTTTTCTACACGTCGTCTTCATGTTCCCCAGGAGTTGTTCTTGCTTCCTGTGACCCGTCCACATAGCAGCAGCTCCATGACATTTGTACCCAATCATTGGGGGGGATAGGCTTTCTTTTTACTTACTTGAGGTTGAGCGGCCACCCCCTGCGCTCATATTGTGGTGTTATGGAGAGTAATTCACAAGGCACCGGTATCAGTCTCTCTCTTTTTTCTACTTCTACATAGTCTTTACATGTCTACTAGTCTCCTCATGGCTCTGGCTTGAGACTACAATCCTATAGCTACACCCCTGTGTACTGGGAGACGCCTCGCTGGTCATAGGTACTGAAGGCATCCTAGGTATGGCTGGTTTAGCTACCTACACGTTTTGGGAGTGGTACATGATCCTCATTCAACTACAGACGAGTAAGAAAATCCTGAGTTTCTTCTATGTATTGCACTTAGAGCAATGAGAGAACTTACACAATTTGTATTCTTATCTTTGCGGGGTAACGTGGGAAATATTACAATCATATGCTATACATAGCTGGAAATGGCAATTAAAGGGACATTGTTTTCTGTTATCAGCCCGACTGACAGGAGACTGAGAAAAATCTGTGCCCCGTATAACACTACTTCATGTCACATACTTACAGGGCTGAGAACCTCCAAAACCTTCACATATCTACCTGGGACTGGTATAAGCTGCTCCTCTTGTACCCATGATGCACTTATAAGCTGCAAACACTTAAAGGGGTATTCCAGGGAAAAAAAAACTTTTTTTATATATCAACTGATTCCTATTAAAAAAAATCTTAATCCTTCCATTATCAGCTGCTGAAGTTGAGATGTTAGACAGAAAAGAACAACTCAACTTCAGCAGCTCATAAGTACTGAAAGGATTAAGATTTTTTTTTAATAGAAGTCATTTACAAATCTGTTTAACATTCAGGAGCCAGTTGATATATATAAAAAAAAAGTTTTTTCCTGGATAGCAACGGGAGAAATAGTGCATGCACCATTTCTTCCGTTCATTCGCCCATCACAAAATAACGTCCGTTATGAATAACAGGTGATAACGGGTTAAAACGGCTATTGGAAAAATCCCATAGACTATAATGGGATTTTCTAGCGGCCGTTTAACGGTCGATTTCCAGGGATTTAATAACGGGCGTTTATAACGGAGGTATTTTCATAGTATGAAAGCAGCCTTATCTTTTAACCTACATCCCTGATATCATACATGGTGTACAGAGATTTAGGATAAAAGGAGTGAACGGGCTAGTGCCGTAGCGGGGGGGGGGGGGGGGGGGAACGGGCTAGCAAAAATAAAAAAATAGGATGGTGGGAGCTACCCTTTAAAGGTGCAATTGGGAACAGTCAAATGACGGCCACTACCTAGTAGAAGTTTATAGCAGGTATTGGAAGAAAATGTGGATGAATTTTGGTGCTGGAACGGTGGATATTAAGAAAATCAGGAACACATCCGTATTCCATTCAGAGGCTTTATTGTGAATACACAAGCTACGCGTTTCTGGTCCGAACCGGACCCTTCGTCAGGCAAGGAAACCTTGCCTGACGAAGGGTCCGGTTCGGACCAGAAACGCGTAGCTTATGTATTCACAATAAAGCCTCTGAAAGGAATGCGGATGTGTTCCTGATTTTCTTAATATCCAGAGTTCCAGCGCCAAAATTCGTCCACATTTTCTTCCAATACCTCCTATTACGTTACACTGGGACAGCGTGCCTGCTACCAGAGGACTGAGGCTGCGGACCTGGGAATTGTTACCATACCACGCTTTTTAGGTGTTGTGCCCTGAGCGCAACGTCCTCCGGTGAGTTTAACCTTGAATACGTGTAAACTCAATTTTTTTACGTTCTTCACTAGGGGCGCAATTTCCCTCTTTCTTTTTTCCTCTCCCTTTATGTTTAGTAGAGGTTTATGGGAACCAATGTAGTAATGTCATTTTTTTAAAGCTTTCCTCTCCACTTCTACTTCAGGGTGAATTAAAGGGGTACTCCGGTGGGAATCATTTATGTTTTTTTCATAGCAACTGGCTCCAGAAAGTTAAACAGATTTGTAAATTACTTCAATTAAAAAATCCTTAATCCTTCCAGTACTTATCAGCTGCTGTATGCTCCACAGGGAGTTGTGTAGTACTTTTCTAGTCTGACCACTGCGCTCTCTGCTGACACCTCTGCCCGTGTCAGGAACTATCCAGAGTAGGAGCAAATCCCCATAGCAAACCCATGCTGCTCTGGACAGTTCCTGACATGGACAGAGGTGTCAGCAGAGAGCACTGTGGTCAGAGAGAAAAGGACTAAACAACTCTCTCTGTAGTATATAGCAGCTGATAAGTAATTTACAAATCTGTTTAACTTTCTAACACCAGTTGATTTGAAAAAAAAAAAAAAAATTCCTCTGGAAAATTTAACGTAAGAACAGGAAAACTTAAACAAGTAATGGAAAAGAAGATAATGTAATAGAAAAGAAGAAGTACAAATTATACAATGTGAACTAGAAAAAGTCACAGAGATCTGCGCAGGGCCAACATTATGTATCCCTGGGGATCAGAGGATCCTCATGTGTGCTTCTTGTGTGCTGCTTATACAGGGCTAAGGCCCCTTTCACACTGCCGTTGTGCCCCGTTGTGCCTTTAACATACGTTATCAGGACGAGGAAAAACAGGTCCCGACAGATCCCATTTAATATTATGGGGTCCGTCAGGCTCCGTTGTTTTTTGACAGGAGTAGCAGGGGAAAAAGACGTTGCATGATGTATTTTTTTCTCCCGCTATTCTCCTTGTGTTCCCTGATGTCCGTCGCACTGCCGCGTCACAACGGTAGTGTGAAAGTAGCCTACGGCTGGGTTTATACTACTGTTGCAAGTTTTGTCCAAAATTCAAGCCCAAGTAGAGCACAATGCTGAGAGAGATGCTCTTTGTAGCCACCCTCAAATCTGGCAAAGGGATGAGGACCCTCCCTATAACACCCTTCAAGGGTACGTTCACACGTTAAAGGAAAACGGTCATCTGTTCACCCACACTAAACCCAAAACACTCGGTTATAATGCGGGTGTACAGGAGACCGATGAGGGGTTAATGGGTTAAATACATACCTGCACTACGGAGATCTGTCTTTCCGAAGATCGGCATCCATTTTCAGTGAATTGCGTGCTGGAGGCGGGTCCGCCGGCTCAATTTGAATATTAAAGGGGTATTCCAGGAAAAAACTTTATATATATATATATATATATATATATATATATTGTGGCAGTGTGGCAAGGAAAGGGTGTATTTCCTTGGCTCACCCTGCAGAAGCTCTCACCTGCTTCTTAAGTAATGAGGCAGGAGGGAAGGGAGGTGTATATGAGATGGAGACTCAGTGTAATGTGGGCTCTTCCTAGGAGACAGCATGTGGGCTGTAGGGAAGAGACAGAGCCTGCTGAGGAGTACACAGCCCGAGCTATGAGTGGCTCTAAGAGAGTGACATGAATTGTGAGTAGAAGGTTGCAGGGGACATATGTTTAACCGGCTGAGGGAAGCTCAGCGGTTGTTAGTCAGGACAAGCTGATCTGTTTAGTCAGTGACCAGACGGTCTAGGATTTTGTTTTGTTCCTGCTTTTTGTTTATTTCTTTCCCTGCAACCTGTCTAATAAAACTGGCAAGGTGCCAGATTTGCATTATAAGCGTTTGTTTGATGGTTTATTGAGAAGAAACACATCCTGTGGCGTGGTCCAGGACGATCCCAGAGCTAATCCCCAAGACGAATCGTCACATTTTGGTGGAGGATGCGGGCACGCCGTTGCTAAGGGCAACCTGTTGCCAAGGGCAACCAACGGGCGAGTTGGAGAGGAGCTGTTGCTAGGAGCAACCCCCTGCAAGATTGCAATTCGGAGGAGCCCAGCAGAGGAGTTCAAGCACAGTTTGGTGTCTGTGGAGGAGCGTTGCTAGGGGCAACGGATCGAGAATTTTTTTCAAAAAAATGGAACAACCTCGAAAGGCTGTTGCTGGGAGCAACCGACGTGGGCCACAACCGGTGGTCGCCATGAGTTGTTGGTGGGTGGAATCGCACTTTGGGTGGACTTGGATTGTTTCCAGACTGTATCTCGGATTATGCCAGAAATAATTCCATTTGTGAAGTCCTGCCCGGAGCCCGGTAAGACTGTTCAAATTACCTTTGATACATGTTTTGGGACAGTGAACCATATAATGGAGGTATGTGCGGAACTTACAGTGGAAATTGTACTGGGCAGAGACTTTCCGTATTTCTGGCAGCTGTGGGATGCTGAGAGTGCACCTGAGAGTTCGCACACAAAGGTTCCGGAAGGAGTGAGGACTGGGGTGTCTCTACTGGACTGTGTGAATGGTGCTGTATATTGTGAACCCATCCAGGCTGATAATGTTTTTCTTGAAACACTTATGTTAATGTGTTCTGATGTAAAGAGTTCAATTCCCACCTCTCGCAGGACAAAAGAAAACCTGTGTGAGCTGGAAATAGAAGGTAAAAAGATGATGGTTTTGTTAGATCCAAAATGTGTAATAAGTCTGGTAAAGACCAGCTGCAGAAAGCCAGACCCCGCTATAGTGTCTATACAAGCCGGTATTTGGGGTCATAAAACAGTTAATGTGTGTATTTCTACTCCTTATGGTACCATAAGTCACAAGGTTGCAATAGAGCCTACCTTAAAGTATGAAGTAGTGCTGGGGAAGGATTTTCCGTTTTTTCAGCAGTTGTGGGAAGATAGTCAGGTGACTAGAGCAGGAACACCTGATAGGCTCACAACACTTGGTTTTCACCACATAGCAGGGGACAGTAACTCAGCAGAGGCTGAGGACGGGGAATGTCAGCAGACCCTAGGTATATGTCAGGTGGGAGTGTGCCAGACCACTAGGGGAGCTGAAGAACAGTCCGCGAGTCAAGATAAAGAGGTGACTGGAATAGAAGCTACAGAAAAAACAAAACTCCGGAAGAGAGTACCAGTGGAGCTGGGGGCTGCACTTACAGTCACAGACAGAGTCCTAAGTGAAGGAGACTGTGACAAGACAAAAGAAAAGTCTGCCAAGAAGCCGAGAGACAGTTCAGAGGAACTGATCAGGAATCTCCCTGACTCGCTGGTGTCAAGAGCCATTGAAGTTGTTGCTAGGGGCAACAAACTAACCGCCAAGGGATTGCCAGTCCGACAGGAGTGTTTAGCGAGAGTCTCCAGAGTTGCCAACGTGGTGGGAGAGAAAGAGTGCCACGTGTCCGTGTTGTGGATGATATTAATGAGGCACAAGTGGCCGCAACCCCGAAAAAGGGGGAGACTTCATCTAGAGATGGAGAAGAGCTGGGTCGAGTGTCTGACAGAGGACCAGAGGATGTCTCAAGGTCTAACAGCGAGAGTGAGGAGACCGCTGTCAGTAACAGGTCTCGGAAAAGACGAGCTGGCCTTGGGAAAAAACTGGAGCAGATCCAGAATCTGGAAGAATCCCTGCAGATGGCTTATGTGAAGTTGTTGGAGAAAGAAAAAGAGGTACATCGCTTGACAGAGGAGAAGGACAAATCGCTTGCTGACTTCAAGAAAGAGCAAGAAGCGAGGCTTCAGCTGGAAAAAGTCATGGAGCATCACAGAAGTGAGTTTGTGGCTCTGCAGGATGAACTATCCCGCTCCCAGGGTCTTGTGACCAGCAAGGAGAGTGAAGTGCAGAGTCTGGCCAAGCAGATGTCCTTCCAGGAAGAAGAAGTGAGTCTTCTACATGGTGCATATCAGGCTCTGCAGAGTGATCACAAGGCTAGCCTGCTAGCCATGGAAAAAATAGAAAAAGAGAATGAAATGAAGATGGAAGCTGGGGCTCTTGCCAGCAGTCTGGAGAGTGTCTCTAAAGCTAAGAGACAACTTGAGGAGGAAGTCAAGGTGAAGAATGCCCTTGCACATGCTCTTCAATCTGCTCGTCATGACAATGTCTTGCTCCGTGAGCAGTATGAGGAGGCCCTGGAACAAGTTGAGACTCTGCAACATGAAAACAAGAACTTGCAACAGGAGATCTCAGATCTATCTCAACAGATTGGTGAGAGTGGAAAATCTATCAATGAGTTGGTGAAGTCCAAGAAACAGTTGCTGGACAGTGAGAAGATGATCTCTGCACAACTCAAGAGTGAGCAGCTGAAATATATAAAGCTGGAAGATGACATGAAGATCTTAAAAGAGAGCCTGGAAGCGCAGAACGAAACGCGCAGAAGGTCCCACGTAGCTGCCTTGGTTTTGCTGGGAGCGCAACTCTACGAGCAGGTGGCTGTGCTGGCGGACAATGAACAATTGAGGAAACAATTGCTGTCTTCGGAAGATACTGTCAGGGACTTGACAGAGTTACTTGACAGTGAGAGGATGAAGTCCGCTAAGCTCCAGTGTAAGCTGCGAAAATGTGAGAAAAAGGAAGAGGACCAGGAAGTCCTAAAAGAGAGCAGAGACCAAGATATGGCGGAATTGGCTCAAGAAAGGCTTCTGGGGCCGAAGTTACAGGATACAGTTATGCTTTCTCTGATTGCGAAAAAGTCCTCTAAAGCTAAGATTGAGGTGAAGTCCTGTAAGAAGTCTCCTGAAGCTAGGACTGAGCTGAAACCTGGTGGGAAATCCTCTGAAGTGGAGACTAAAGAGAAGAGAGGTGGGAAATCCTCTGAACCTGAGCACACCAAAAATGTGACGATTCGTCTTGGGGATTAGCTCTGGGATCGTCCTGGACCACGCCACAGGATGCGTTTCTTCTCAATAAACCATCAAACAAACGCTTATAATGCAAATCTGGCACCTTGCCAGTTTTATTAGACAGGTTGCAGGGAAAGAAATAAACAAAAAGCAGGAACAAAACAAAATCCTAGACCGTCTGGTCACTGACTAAACAGATCAGCTTGTCCTGACTAACAACTGCTGAGCTTCCCTCAGCCGGTTAAACATATGTCCCCTGCAACCTTCTACTCACAATTCATGTCACTCTCTTTGAGCCCCTCATAGCTCGGGCTGTGTACTCCTCAGCAGGCTCTGTCTCTCCCCTACAGCCAACATGCTGTCTCCTAGGAAGAGCCCACATTACACTGAGTCTCCATCTCATATACACCTCCCTTCCCTCCTGCCTCATTACTTAAGAAGCAGGTGAGAGCTTCTGCAGGGTGAGCCAAGGAAATACACCCTTTCCTTGCCACACTGCCACAATTTATATATATATATATATATATATATATATATATATATATATATCTCAATTGGCTCCAGAAAGTTAAACAGATTTGTAAATTACTTCTATTAAAAAATCTTAATCCTTTCAGTACTTATGAGCTTCTGAAGTTAAGGTTGTTCTTTTCTGTCTAAGTCCTCTCTGATGACACATGTCTCGGGAACCGCCCAGTTTAGAAGCAAATCCCCATAGCAAACCTCTTCTAAACTGGGCGTTTCCCGAGACAGGTGTCATCAGAGAGCACATAGACAGAAAAGAACAACCTTAACATCAGAAGCTCATAAGTACTGAAAGGATTAAGATTTTTTAATAGAAGTAATTTACAAATCCGTTTAACTTTCCGGAGCCAGTTGAGATTAATATATATATATATATATATATATATATATATATTATATAAAAATTTTCCAGGAATACCCCTTTAATTGTCGCAGGTGACATGAGCACTCAGTCGGCACAGCGCTCACATGACTGGCAACAATAAATATTCAAATTAAGCTGGTGGGCCCGCCTCCAGAGCGCAATTCACGGAAGATGGAAGAAGATCTTCGGAGGGACAGATCTCCGGAGTGCAGGTATGTATTTAACCCATTAACCCCTCATCGGTCTCCTGTTCACCCGCACTATAGCCCAGTGTATTGGGTTTAGTGTGGGTGAACAGACTGACCGTTTTCCTTTAATAAACCGGTTAACCCGCTGCAAGTTTTGTTATCATTCACTACAATGGGTCAGCAGAAAATCCACAATAGCCGCAGATTTGCAGACTGCCAGCGGACCAATTGAAGTCAATGGTAGGAAAACTCGCAGAGGATCTCCCGCAGTGATCGATGTGTGAACGTATCCCAAGGTGGCCAGCTTTCGGGAAGCAGATCCTAGAGCAGTGGTCTTCAACTTGCAGACCTCCAGATGTTGCAAAACTACAACTCCCAGCATGCCCGGACAGCCGACGGCTGTCCGGGCATGCTGGGAGTTGTAGTTTTGCAACCAACCTTAAAGGGGTTATCCAGGAAAAAACTTTTTTTTATATATCAACTGGCTCCAGAAAGTTAAACAGATTTGTAAATTACTTCTATTAAGAAATCTTAATCCTTTCAGTACTTATGAGCTTCTGAAGTTTAATGTTGTTCTTTTCTGTCTAAGTGCTCTCTGATGACACGTGTCTCGGGAACCGCCCAGTTTAGAAGCAAATCCCCATAGCAAACCTCTTCTAAACTGGGCGGTTCCCGAGACACGTGTCATCAGAGAGCACTTAGACAGAAAAATCAAAAAAAGTTTTTTCCTGGATAACCCCTTTAACTGATCAGCTTTGCAGCCAGCATTCAATCTCTTGTAGCGCCACCACTGGCGATTTAAAGCATTACACAATGAACATGCAAATAAATGAACATAGGCAATGCAAAGAGTGAGAGATGCTATACACCCCGCTCTATAATAGGATAATGCCGGTCTAGTCATGTCTTTCGAGGTAACAACAAAGTAGATGTCCAGTGGGAACCCCCCACGATCTCCCATACAGGGCCCTGGCACGACCCCTCCATTCATCTCTATGGGGGTTGGGGGTGGGGGGGTGGGGGTGGATACATTTCTTACCACTGCTGGACAAGCAGAGGTAGATTTTTGAAAACTTGTGGAGTTTTGGCCATAGCAACCAATCAGATGGCTTCTTTTATTTTTCAGAATGAAAGAAGCAATCTGGTTGCTATGGGCAACTGGGCAACTTTGCCTCTCCACAGGTTTTGATAAATCTCCCCCCCCCCCACAGTGTATAAAGGCCAAATATTTCTGGATGGAGATTCCGATGCAGCAGCCTCCCATTGTTTTCAGTAGGATAGGCTAGAATAGGCCTCGTTCACACGACAGAATTTTTGGCGCAGATTCTGGCAAAAAAAATTCCGCTCGGGTCCCATTGTTTTTAATGGGATTCTGCTTCACCATTCACACGGCAGAATTTCCACGCCTCCACTGAAAAAAATGGAACACGTCAATTCTTTTGGCAGAATCCGCTCGGAAATGCTCAGCTGATAATGGACCCATTTGCGGAATGTCCACCTGTGTTTTCCAGGCGGACATTCCACAAATATTCCGCCATGTGAACATAGCCGTGTACGCTGAACACTGCGGAATTCCCGCGGCAGAAATGATCCAATTCCGTACTTTGCTGAATAAATGAACTTATTGCTGACAATCGAAACAACACATGTCTAAGCGGCATAGCGCTAGTTCATTACGGCGGCGCCAGCTGCACGTGGAATGTGTGCCCGCAATTTCCCCGGGCAGATATTTCGTAATGTGCATGGGCCCTAAAGAAGAAACGACGGGCAAATTCAGCTGATACATGTAAAATGGGAATATGAGTATATATTAGCATTTTATTGCAAGTTAGCTACATAAGATCAACATATACTGCAGTGCTGTACAGATTTCTAGAGATGAGCGAACTTACAGTAAATTCGATTCGTCACAAACTTCTCGGCTCGGCAGTTGATGACTTATCCTGCATAAATTAGTTCAGCTTTCCGGTGCTCCGGTGGGCTGGAAAAGGTGGATTCAATCCTAGGAAAGAGTCTCCTAGGACTGTATCCACCTTTTCCAGCCCACGGGAGCACCGGAAAGCTGAACTAATTTATGCAGGATAAGTCATCAACTGCCGAGCCGAGAAGTTTGTGACGAATCGAATTTACTGTAAGTTCGCTCATCTCTACAGATTTCTATCACAATTTTATTTTATTTTTTTAGTTTTTTTTTTTTTGTTTTTTTTTGTTTTTTTATAGGTATCAAAAGGTATTTTAAAGGTATCAAAAATTATTGAAAAAAAACTATTTCCTATAGCCATATGAATTGAAATGTAGAATAACAATTTCATATCTCTATGGGAATGTGTATAGACTTCCTAGAAGGGGTTAAACCAGTTTCTGAAGTGGTTGCTACACTGCATAAAAAAATTTAAAAAAAATTTTAAAAAAATTTGCAAGACTGCCCCCTGCAGGATACAATTTTTATTTTTTTGTTTCTGATTTAAAGGGGTACTCCGGTGGAAAACCTTTTTTTTTTTTTTTTTTTTTTTTTTTTTAATCAACTGGTGCCAGAAAGATAAACAGATTTGTAAATTACTTCCATTTAAGAATCTTAATCCTCCCAGTACGTATTAGCTGCTGAATACTACAGAGGAAATTATTTTCTTTTTGGAACACAGAGCTCTCTGCTGAATCACGAGCACAGTGCTCTCTGCTGACATCTCTGTCCATTTTAGGAACTGTCCAGAGCAGCATATGTTTGCTATGGGGATTTTCTCCTACTCTGGACAGTTCTTAAAATGGACAGAGATGTCAGCAGAGAGCACTGTGCTCGTGATTCAGCAGAGAGCTCTGTGTTCCAAAAAGAAAATAATTTCCTCTGTAGTATTCAGCAGCTAATAAATACTGGAAGGATTAATATTTTTTTAATAGAAGTCATTTACACATCTGTTTAAAGGGGTATTCCAGAAAAAAAAAAAACTTTTTTTTATATATCAACTGGCTCTAGAAAGTTAAAGAGATTTGTAAATTACTTCTATTAAAAAAAATCTTAATCCTTTCAGTACTTATGAGCTGCTGAAGTTGAGTTATTCTTTTCTGTCTAAGTTCTCTCTGATGACACCTGTCTCGGGAACTGTCCAGAGTAGAAGAAAATCCCCATAGGAAATCTCTTCTACTCTGTGCAGTTCCCGAGACAGACAGAGGTGTCAGCAGAGAGCACTGTTGTCAGACAGAAAAAAACAACTCACCTTCAGCAGCTGATAATTATTGGAAGGATTAAAATATTTTAATAGAAGTCATTTACAAATCTGTTTAAAGGGGTACTCCAGTGAAAACCTTTTTTCTTTTAAATCAACTGGTGGCAGAAAGTTAAACATATTTGTAAATGACTTCTATTAAAAAATCTTAATCCTTCCAGTACTTCTTAGCTGCTGAATGCTACAGAGGAAATTCCTTTATTTTAGGAACGCTGATGACATCACGAGCACAGTGCTATCTGCTGACATCTCTGTCCATTTTAGCAACCATGCATAGCAGATGTATGCTAAGGGCAGCATGGTGGCTTAGTGGTTAGCACTGCTGCCTTGCAGTGCTGGGACTAGGGTTCAAATCCCACTAAGTACAACAATAAATAAAGCATTATTATTATTATAATAACGTCAGCAGAGAGAACTGTGCTCGTGATGTCATCAGAGAGCATTCCAAGAAGAAAAGAATTTCCTCTGTAGTATTACTATTTTTAATAATAATAATGGTAATTTACAAATATGTTTAACTTTCTGTCACCAGTTGATTTAAAAGAAAAAAGGTTTTCACCGGAGTACCCCTTTAACTTTCTGGAGCCAATTGATATATAAAATATTTGTTTTCCCTGGAATACCCCTTTAACTTTCTGGCACCAGTTGATTAAAAAAAAAAAAGTTTTCCACCGGAGTACCCCTTTAAAAAGAGATTCGGACGAGAGATGCAAGATTTCAGTCCTAAAAAGCAAGAGTTATATCAAGTCAGCCATACTGTGTACGCCGGAACTGTAACGCTCGCACATTTCCCCTGGCAAAGGAGCTGACTCTGCAAGAGATTACACGGACTTTGTACTAGAACAGTATTCGAGAAAATGTTTACCTATTAAAAAAGCATTGTGTAAGCATTTTTTTCCGCCATTTTTCAACATCTCTGCTTGATTTCAGTGAATGGGAACATGGTTATTGTCACCAAGAGCTTAGAGCAGTGTTTCCCATCCAGTGTGCCTCCAGCTGTTGCAAAACTACAACTCCCAGCATGCCCGGACAGCCAACGGCTGTCCGGGCATGTTGGGAGTTGTAGTTTTGCAACAGCTGGAGGCACACCGATTGGGAAACACCGGCTTAGCGTCAAATATAGCAGCACAAATATCTCTTTCTCCTGTTCTAAAAGTTTGCTATGTAAGATACAATGGGGTTCATCAAGGGATTCATTAAGACCTGGGCTGAGGAAAAGTTGACCAGTTGCCCATAGCAACCAATCAGATCGCTTCTTTCATTTTTCACAAAAATGAAAGAAGCCATCTGATTGGTTGCTATGGGCAACTGGTCGACTATATATCTCCCCCAATGTATCAGGCTAGAATCCAAGACGTTTATGTCACTGGGTACCATTGTAGCAAACCCTCAGCTGTGAACGGTATAAGGATGTTTACCAGAATGTTTTCATCCAAGGAAAGGTGTAAAACAAAACAAAAAATTAAAAAAACACAAGTAGAGCTGAAAGTGTGAGAACTTATTATTATTATTATGATTATCTAGGAACAGAAAAACATAACTAATTTATTCTAAAAACAGCGCCACCCCTGTCTTCAGGTTGGGTGTAGTATTACATCACGGACTTAAATAGTATAAAGCTGCAGTACCATACACAACCTGAGGACAGGTGGGGCGCTGTGAGCTCTGTTTTTCTAATCCTGGACAACCCCTTGGGTTGATACTGAGGAATTTTCCGAGCGCAGTTCCGCTTAAAATGGAAAATCTTGCTAATTTTTTCGGCATATTCCACTTCAGTCTATGGGGATGACAACGTCCGTGTGGTCCATGTGTCGAATGATTCAGTCAGCGCTGGCAGAACCTCCGAAATTCCTGAGTATGAACCCTGTCTTACAGCATTATAAAAATGGCGATATGGAAAATGGGGTGGAGCTTATAATGTCCAGCTAGGCCAGTGTTTCCAAATTAGTGTGCCTCCAGCTGTTGCAAGACTACAACTTCCAGCATGCCAAAGGCTTTCCGGACATGCTGGGAGTTATAGTTTTGCAAAAAGCAGTGTTTTTCAACCAGTGTGCCTGCAGCTGTTGCAAAACTACAACTCCCAGCATGCCTGGAAGCATTTGGCTGGGGGCTCAGTGGTTGGAAAACATTGAGCTAGAGGAAGACTGGTTGGGAAACACAGGGCTAGGGAGCAGCTTCCTGCAGCAGGAACCTCCCCCCACTACTCAGTTTAAAATAAAATTTTTTTAAAAAAATACTTAACCCCTGCATGACTCATTTAGCATGAGATGGCGAGGACCAAGGAGTCCAGGGCCCTGATTTCTTTAAAGGGGTACTACGCCCCTATCCCTAGGGAATAAGATGTCCGATCGCGGGGGTCCCACTGCTGGGAACCCCTGCAATCTCTTCTGCAGCGGGGGTCCCACCGCTGGGCCCCCCGCGATCTCTCCTTTGGATAGGGGAGGAGTACCTCTTTAAGACTTTATTTCCTAGGTATAATGCCCCTTTAACAGTGTAAAGGTACTTTTCATTGCTTACTCGAGTCTCCTGCTGCAGGCACCAACATTATTACTAACTAGGGAACATTATAATACATTAACCCTGGATGGCCGATCCCCAAGAATCATGACCCACCTCCCAGACATGTTAGCAAGAGAAAGAACTGACCTGAATAAGACCCTGCAGCAGCATTTACAGGTCGGCCTTTTCATCTTCGGTCCTTCTGATGGACATCACAGTCAGTAGGTTGGAGGTCACAGCAATGAGGACAGTGTACGTTCTTCTAAGCTTACACAGCAGACCTGCAGGCAGCACATATGATAAAATAAGAGGAGTCGCAATAAGGCAGAAATCATCCAACGCCATGCCAACAAATTATAATTTGAAATGATTGAAACCGGGGGGGCAGGACAAGGTTAACCTGGCAAACTAACTCCTATATCTTTATCACTCCATCTGCCCTCATTGTATAATAGGCACTCCCTGTCCTGTGGGTAACGCTGATGTCTTCCTCAGTATTGTCACAAGTCACACAAGATCAAAAGGATACAACAGTAGTCATTTTTTGGTTGTACTATATACAAGAACTGGAAAAAGAAACACTTTCAGCTCCAAGGGATAAAAATGTCTTGCTTTGTTAGACTTCTTGGTAAAAATGCATTAAAAAAATCAAACAGGTTTCGGACATTTTGCCATCCTTATTCATGACTTGAGATAAATAGATGAATAGATAGATATAAGATAGGTAGATAGTTATAAGATAGGTAGGTAGGTAGAAAGATAGATGATAGATAGATAAAAAGCAAAATTGGTCAGCACATCCTGATACACAACTATTGTATGAAATAAGTATACAGGTGCATGCTGCTGATATATCATAGTGTAGGGTCCATCCCAAATGAAGTCACCTTATCGTGGTGGGATGGTACACACTATTTGGCCAAATGATAAGAAATGAACCTCAATTTTTCACCCTAGTAGTATTGCAAAGTAAAACATGTCATATTTCACATATGCAGGAAAAAGGAGAAAATGGTCCCTCTCTAGGCGCTGCTTCTCCCAACAGATTCACTCAGACAGGTAATTCATATGAAATGAAACTTTTATTAGACCAATTACGCGTTTCGGGTATTAACCCTTCCTCAGATTGGCATATAGCATAGTGCTAGAAGTTAAATAGATAGGTAGGTAGACAGATAGATGGATAGATAGATAAATAGATATGAGATAGATTGAGATATAGATATATATATATATATATATATATATATATATATATATATATATAGATATGAGAGAGAGATTGAAGATAGATCGATAGATTGAGGATAGATAGATATGAGATAGATAGATAGATAGATAGATAGATATGAGATAGATAGATCAATCGATAGAAAGATATGAGATAGATAGACAGATAGATATGAGATAGATAGATAGATAGATAGATATGAGACAGATAGATAGATAGATATGGTATCGATAGATAGATATGAGATAGATAGATAGATAGATATGAGATAGATAGAAAGATAGATAGATATGAGATAGATAGATATGAGATAGATAGATAGATAGATATGAGATAAATAGAAAGATAGATAGATAGATATGAAATAGATAGATATGAGATAGATAGAAAGATAGATAGATATGAGATAGATAGATATGAGATAGATAGATAGATAGATAGATAGATATGAGATAGATAGAAAGATAGATATGAGATAGATAGATAGATAGATATGAGATAAATAGAAAGATAGATAGATAGATATGAGATAGATAGATATGTCCAATAAGAAACAGTGGCACTCCCGTAGTTTTAGTGTAAAGTGATGTCTTTTATTTCACTCCACCGTGTGCTACGTTTCAACAGGCTGTTGAAACCTAGCACACGGTGGAGTGAAATAAAAGTCATCACTTTACACTAAAACTACGGGAGTGCCACTGTTTCTTATTGGACATATACTTCACTGGACCTCTAACCAAGGTTTACAGCAGGAGGCACCCCTACATCCCTACACTTGGAGTGCTGCTTTTTTCCTTTCTCTAGATAGATAGATATGGAAGAAAAACAGCAGCACTCACAGGTTGCAGGTGAATAGTGTGTGGCTTTATTCACAAAGCATCAGAAGTAGCGACGTCTCAGCCTTCCCTCAAGGCCTTTGTCAAGCAATGGTAAGTACATAGTGCAGAGTATATATACACATCAGGTGTGGTACAATTAGTGATGTAATCAAAGACGTTGTGTGTTGACAAAACAGACAGCAAACAACGTGACAATATGATCATAGGTGTACAGGCAAAATACAAACACCGCATGTACATCAGATGTCCGCCGCCTATGAAATCAGTGCAAATCAAACATAATTGCTGTACATAAAAAATCCATACAATAAGTGCTATTAAGCGTGGTGAGTGTACCTTCCGGCGGGGAGGAGGAGTCCCGGCACATGCGTCACACACCGGAACCTGTGGAGACACTGTATTGGATACGGTGCAGATAGCGTTCGCATCATTTCCGGTACAAAGTAGAGGTGAAGTAGGTAAACAATAACACATGGTGCCACATGCGCATGCGTCCTGAGGACTCGTTGGAGTATGCGCCATCTTGGGACCTGGCAACCCCTCACTCTCGTTCCTACGCAAGCTTTTATACAGCCTGTCACTAGTTATACTAGCACATCGTGGGGGTGGGGAGGTACCCATGTTAAGGGGCGGTCGTCACAGAACGGTATCCGTTCTTCTAGACTTAGACATCGGGAATAAGGTCTACCAATGGAACACCGTGCAAGTAAGCCAAAGACGCTTCAAGAAAAGTAAGGATACTCCCCTCAGCTCCACTACCCCCGAAAGTGAGGCCACAGGACCATCTGTATCAGCTCCTTTTTTAGGGGCGGGCAACAATTCCACCGTAGGCCCACCAGGAGAGGTGGGCGGAGACACAAACGACGCTATCAAAACAAGGGGACAACGTACTCAGAAAGGGACTCAACCAAAGATCTCATTCAAAAAGACAAGAAATTAGTGGTAAATATATCTTCTACTTCTTTATCAGTGCCACAATTAGACCTACTTGCCAAAGGCATCAATTATTGTCCAGCTTCGAAACCGGATTGGTTCCAGTTGGAGCTGGACCTCCTCCAGTTTTTCAGAAAGCTAAAACTACGTGTTTGGTTTTCTGGGGGACAAGAGGGAGGTCCACCTCCAAATGTTGAACAAATTCCACGATGCTTTAATCTACAAGATTTTGACATTCATGTACCTAGTGATTTCACTCCAGTTGTACACTCTCCAATTTTAGACACTTTCTTCACTTTGGTAAAGAAAGATGTTGAGCATTTGAAAAAATGACTTGTCCCACTACTTACACCCTAACTTATCCAAAGAAGAGATCTCGGCGATGCTTAGGCTTGTCCAGAACCACAACTTAGTCATCAAGCCCACAGACAAAGGCGGTGCTGTTGTGGTGATGGACAGGTCCAAGTACATCGCCGAGATAAACAGACAGTTAGAGGACACAGAAACTTACAAAAAGGTACACCATGATCCCAAGTGGTATATTGAGAGACATATCAAAGGGATCTTACTCCCGGCTTTGGAGGCGGGCCTTATCGATAAAGCACTCTTTGATTTTTTACTTGTAAAAAATCCCATCACTCCATACCTATACACATTACCTAAGATTCATAAGTCTCTGGTGGACCCTCCCGATGCCCTATAGTGTCCGGGAGGGATTCCATAACGAGCCATATATCAATTTTTCTCGATAAGGTCTTACGCCCATATGCCAGTGGAGTGAGGTCCTACATAAGTGACACTCCAGATTTTCTTGATAAAATTAAGAATGTATTTATACCAGAGGGTGCCATCTTGGCAACACTTGACATCGTAAGCTTGTACACATCTATTCCCCATGACGGGGGAATGGATGCTGTGAAACATGCTATCAATCAGGACTTTTCTAGTGATCAGATGTACTTGCTTGTTGACCTACTGGGGGTGGTCCTGACCAGGAACTACTTCAGGTTTAACGAGCAATTCTATATACAATGCATCGGGACCGCGATGGGGACGAACGTCGCACCAATGTATGCGAATATGTTCGGTGCCCGTCTAGAGGAGGATGTCCTCTTTGTATCCCACCACTTTAGCCATGTGCTGGGGTGGTGGAGATACATCAACGACATCTTCCTCGTCTGGTCCGGCACCGATATTCAACTTCAGGACTTCCATGCATTTTTGAACACTGTTCACCCCAACATTCAATTCATATTAACATCTTCACCCACAGCGGTCCAATTTCTGGACATACTTGTAAGCATTGATGGTTTCTGTCTAGTTACTGATCTGTACGTGAAGCCGACAGACAGTAACTCAATATTGAGGTACTATAGTCAACACCCCAGACATATGCTCAACTCATTGCCTACAAGTCAAATGTTGAGAGCGAAGAGGATAATCACTTCTAAAGATAAGTTGGAGCCAGCACTCACCAAGATGGCGTCCAACTTTATGGAACGTGGTTATCCTCACAATTTGATAGATCAATGCAAGGACAAAATGTTGCACATGGACACCGACACGGTTGATATTTGTCAACCGAGAGACGAACTCCCCCGTATTGCTTTTGTCTCCACTTTCTCAGGAGTCTCAGGGAGAATGGCAGGTATATTCAGGAGACACTGGCACATCCTGCGAGACTGTTATGAGAAAGTTACTGAATTCAAGACTCCGCCCCTAATGTCATATCGCAGACCAGGCAATCTCAGAGATCGCCTGGTAAAAGCGGATGTGTCACCACGGGCCCTAGACAGGGCTTTATCACCAGTGCCAATCCGGGTTCATTCCCATGCAGGTCGTGCTTAAATTGCCCCGTAATGCACAAGGGCAACAAATTTGTTCATCCCACCACTGGACAGGAATTTCCAATAAAACACCATTTAACTTGTAATTCCAGCTATATAATCTATGTCCTTTGGTGCCCCTGCAGATTACTTTACATAGGGGAGACCACTTGGGATTTTAAGACAAGAATTAATCACCACAGGTACACGATCAGAAGAAAACGACCTCCCTGTTGCAAAACACTTTGACGAATTAGGACACACTGAAAAAGACTTACGGTTCATGCTCATTGACCACATACTGCCCCTCAAGAAAGGAGGCGATCGTGTGAGTCTACTAAAAAGAAGGGAACTTAGATGGATCTACACTTTGAATACTTTGAAACCAGCAGGTCTTAACACTGAATACAAAATCAGTCACATATGCCTCCAATGTAATGTATGCTACAGAATACCCCCATAACTGCTGGTGTAAGATAGAGTACTTTGTTTTCTTATTATGTGTGTACTCACCTTTCTCTTTTACCTTTCCCTAGGTGGAGATGGAGAGCGACACATGAAGGAGCATACTGGACATGAGGAACACTGTTGGGAGACACCCCCCCTTTTACACATCACCACAGTCTTCACATCTGGGCACTGAGCACCCCACCGCTGCATATATGAGCAAGGTGGATGCCCGGAAGACCCAAAAACAGTGAGCGGACCGGTATACTGTCACCCAGATGGGCAACCACCAGGGACAGACAGTGAATCGGGTAAGTCTAAAAGAACGGATACCGTTCTGTGACGACCGCCCCTTAACATGGGTACTTCCACACCCCCACGATGTGCTAGTATAACTAGTGACAGGCTGTATAAAAGCTTGCGTAGGAACGAGAGTAAGGGGTTGCCAGGTCCCAAGATGGCGCATACTCCAACGAGTCCTCAGGACGCATGCGCATGTGGCACCATGTGTTATTGTTTACCTACGTCACCTCCGCTTTGCACCGGAAATTATGCGAACGCTATCTGCACCGTATCCCATACAGTGTCTCCACAGGTTCCGGTGTGTACACTCTCCACGCTTAATAGCACTTATTGTATGGATTTTTTATGTACAGTAATTATGTTTGACTTGCACTATTTGTTTGATTTCATAGGCGGCGGACATCTGATGTATATGCGGTGTTTGTATTTTGCCTGTACACCTATGATCATATTGTCACGTTGTTTGCTGTCTGTTTTGTCAACACACTACGTCATTGATTACGTCACTAATTGTACCACATCTGATGTGTATATATACTCTGCACTATGTACTTACCATTGCTTGACAAAGGCCTTGAGGGAAGGCTGAGACGTCGCTACTTCTGATGCTTTGTGAATAAAGCCACACACTATTCACCTGCAACCTGCGAGTAATGCTGTTTTTCTTCCATATTTACCTGGGACTTGGGACCGAGTCAACCAGCGAGCACCATCTCTCACTTCGTAGTGCTGCCTGTTTCTATCTACTATAGATAGATAGATATGAGATAGATAGATATGAGATAGATAGATATGAGATAGATAGATATGAGATAGATAGATATGAGATAGATAGATAGATAGATATGAGATAGATGGATAGATGGATAAATGGATAGATGGATAGATGGATAGATAGATAGATAGATAGATAGATAGATAGATAGAGAAGTGAAGCAGCACACTCAAGGCAGAAGGTAAGTATCTGGGTGCTGCAGTCTCAGGGGCCTCGGTCCTGGTCCAAAAATTGTAGAAAAAGGAAGCTGCTGCTGCACACCGGAGTAGAAAAGTATAAAGTGGTTTATTCCAGCTAAAAATAGGACAACGTTTCTGTGGTCTCACACCACCTTTCTCAAGTCCTTTCTGTGGACTTGAGAAAGTTTGGACTTGAGAAATGTGGTGTGAGACCACAGAAACGTTGTCCTATATTTAGCTGGAATAAACCACTTTATACTTTTCTACTCCGGTGTGCTGCAGCAGTTTCTTTTTTCTAGATATGATAGATAGATAGATAGATAGATAGATAGAGATAGATAGGAGATAGATAGATAGATAGATAGATAGATAGATAGATAGATGGATTGATATGAGATAGATAGATAGGAGATAGATAGATAGATAGATAGATAGATATGAGATAGATAGATAGATATGAGACAGAGATAGATAGATAGACAGATATGAGATAGATAGATATGAGATAGATAGATATGAGATAGATAGATAGATATGAGATAGATAGATATGAGATAGATAGATATAGATATGAGATAGATAGATATGAGATACATAGATAGATATGAGATAGATAGATATGAGATACATAGATATGAGACAGATAGATATGAGATACATAGATAGATATGAGATACATAGATAGATATGAGATAGATAGATATGAGATACATAGATAGATAGATGAACCAGAACAGGTTCTCACTGTTAGTTCAGCAGAGGAACATGGATGCAGCGGAAACACAAGAGGTCTAAAAGAAGATAACATTTGAATCCCTTGGAGCTGGAAGCTTTTCTTGCTCCGGTTTACATCTGCCCTTGAATGCAGAGAATTCTTTATGAGCTCAAGCTACACAGAAGATTATGGTGGAAGGCGAGTAGTGCTGGACTTTATACTTTTCTCTACATACAACAACACAAAATAGTGATGTTGCAGAGACGGATTTAATAGGTTTCCCTGCAGTGCCAAATGACTCACTCGCCTCTGCTGCATCAGGTGCACGCCATAAGACCGACGAGCGCTTAACTCAAGTGTTTCCCAACCAGGGTGACTCCAGCTGTTCCAAAACTACAATTCCCAGAATGCCCGGACAGCCTTCAGCTGTCCGGGCATGCAGTGAGTTGTAGTTTTGCAACAGCTGGAGGCACCTTGTCTAGGTGGCAGAAAACCCTTAAGCCTCTGTTCACACCTGCAATATTGAATCCTTCGGACACAGCGGACCCTACTGAGCTATATACGGACCATTAGGTTCCACCATGTGCGTCATCTCTTCTTTACATCGAATAGGACAAACACTGAGATAGAGTTGCTCAATGTGTAACCAGCCTTAAAGGGACCATTTCACATTCACACGTAAACAGTAAACAATACAAAAGACAATATACACCAAGCCCTGCCTGACACACTCGGCTCTGCTACATCAATATTTAAGCTCGCTCCTGGAATACATTGACTTTCCAATAGACTTCCAATCCCCAAGATGCTGCAGTACAGAACTTTACAGCGTTCACTTCTATATTCCCACCGTCTTCCCATCCTAGCTGGGCTGCACCTGTGACATTTATAGTGAGGAGACAAAATAGAAATCCCAAATGCTGGCATCGAAACGCGTTACCTTATCCGAGGCGATGCCAGGATTCCTGCTCAGGGAAGAAGTGATGCATGGAAGGCAGAACTTCTGGGATGAATGAAAACAATAGCACATTGTCCGGGCGGAACACTTCTCCATGTTGAGGGAAAGTTTCAGCATTCATCTAGTCGTGGCTGGCCCCCCCTGCATATTTGCTGGGAGGTATATGGGCTCTGCTCCGCCTCGCTTCACATCCACTACCCTGTGTGCTGACCATGAGGAGGATCAGATGATTGTAATAGGAGAGGAGAGGTGGAGAGAGCAGGAGGCACTACATCCATGGCTCGTGTTACTGCTCTGCCAGCTGAGACTCTGCTCATCTCATGTCTGTCACATCTACCTATATAGATTTGGCTTCTTCGAATAGCGCCGACCTCTTCTGCAGCACTGTACAGAGATTGTCACTGTTTACCTTAAAGGAATACTGCGGTGTAACACAACCTATCCCCTCTCCACAGGATATGGGATAAGTGTCTGATCGAGGGGTTCCGACTGCTGGGAGGGACCCACGCAATCTCCGGCCTGGTGCCCAGCTCTCTTCATGCACAGAGCAATCTCTACTCCTTGCAAGGAGACTGTTGACCCCCCATGAAGCAGTGGTTGACACGCCCCCTCCATGTATTTCTATGAAATAGATGTAGATACACAAATGCTGTATCTAAGACGCTCCGATAGAGATGCCTAGTGCGGGGGTTGATAAGGATCAGTGTATGGGAGAACCAGGGCGTTGTGCAAGAGATTGGGGAGGTCCCAGCGGTCGGACCCCCGCGATCAGACACTTATCCCCTATCCTTTGAATAGGGGATAGTTTGTTGTACACTGCAGTACCCCTTTAAAGGGGTACTCCAGTGGAAAACTTTTTTTTTAATCAACTGGTGCCAGAAAGTTAAACAGATTTGTAAATTACTTCTATTTAAAAAATTCTAATCCTTCCAATACTTATTAGCTGCTGAATACTACAGAGGAAATTATTTTCTTTTTGGAACACAGAGCTCTCTGCTGAATCACGAGTACAGTGCTCTCTGCTGACATCTCTGTCCATTTTAGGAACTGACCGGAGCAGCACATGTTTGCTATGGTGATTTTCTCCTACTCTGGACAGTTATTAAAATGGACAGAGATGTCAGCAGAGAGCACTGTGGTCATTTATCAGCAGAGAGCTCTGTGTTCCAAAAAGAAAAGAATTTCCTCTGTAGTATTCACCAGCTAATAAGTACTGGAAGGTTTAAGATTTTTAATAGAAGTAATTTACAAATCTGTTTAACTTTCTGTCATCAGTTGATTTAAAAAAAAAAAAAAAAGTTTTCCACCGGAGTACCCCTTTCATCCCTGTCACCAAAGGGGGGTCACAATCTAATTTCCAAAATGTATTTATATTCAAACAGGCAGATGTAGCAGCTCTAACCACTTGTGTTTCCTAATATGGAGAGATGCGTGTTTTCGAGAGTATCCAACTAAGGGCTCGATCACACTGCTCAGCTAAAGAAAGCGCAGTCGGTCATTCAGTCGGAAGGACTTGACTTAGGGTACATTCACACGTACGCAGATTTGATGCGCAGGATTTTCTCATTCCGATGTAAACTAAATGACTGAGCCCAGCTTCTAATCTGCAGTTACAAATCCTGCGCATCAAATCTGAACAGGATCCTGTCCGTGTGAACTTACCCTTAAAGGGGTAAAAAACATTTTTTTTTTTTTTTTTAAATCTGCCAGAAAGTTAAACAGATTTGTAAATTACTTCTATTTAAAAAATCTCCATCCTTCAAGTACTTATCAGCTGCTCTATGTTCCACAGGAAGTTCTTTTCTTTTTGAATTTCCTTTCTGTCTGACCACAGTTCTCTCTGCTGACTCCTCTGTCCGTTTTAGGAACTGTCCAGAGTACGAGCAAATCCCCATAGCAAACCTATCCTGCTCTGGACAGTTCCTGAAATGGACAGAGGTGTCAGTAGAGAGCACTGTGGTCAGACAGAAAGGAAATTCAAACAGAAAAGAACTTCTTCACTAGCATACAGCAGCTGATAAGTACTGGAAGGATTAAGATTTTTAAATAGAAGTCATTTACAAATCTGTAACTTTCTGGCACCAGTTGATTTATATAAAAATGTTTTCCAGTGGAGTACCCCTTTAAAGAGGTTATCGAGGAATAGAGAAACTGAGCTAATTTCTTCCAAAACAGCATCACACATGTCCTTAGGTTGTGTGTGGTATTACAACTTGGCTCCATTCACTTTAAAGGGGTACTCCCCTTTTTTTTTTTTTTTTTTTTTTATCAACTGGTGCCAGAAAGTTCAACAGATTTGTAAATTACTTCTATTAAAAAATCTTAATCTTTTCAGTACTTATTAGTGGCTGTATACTACAGAGGAAATGGTTTTCTTTTTGGAACACAGAGCTCTCTGCTGAATCACGACCACAGTGCTCTCTGCTGATATCTCTGTCCATTTTAGGAACTGTCCAGAACAGCATATGTTTGCTAAGGAGATTTTCTCCTGCTCTGGACAGTTCTCAAAATGGACAGAGATGCCAGCAGAGAGCACTGTGGTCATGATATCAGCAGAGAACTCTGTGTTCCAAAAAGAAAACCATTTCCTCTGTAGTACTTAGCAGCTAATAAGTACTGGAAGGATTAAGATTTTTTAATCAATTAAGTAATTTTACAAATCTGTTTAACTTTGTGGCACCAGTTGATTTAAAAAAAAAAAAAAAAAAAGTTTTCCATGGGATAGGTCATAAAAAAAAATGTATCTCATTTTTATATAAATCTTAAACTATAAAAAAGACCACTAGGGGTCCCCATACCAGGCAAAATATAATCCTGTCTGGCTGCAGCATCATCTTTGTCCCAGCTGAAGCACAGGAAGAGACAAAGTCCAGGAAGTGAGGACGGGACTAACACTCTGTTCTCACTCCTGTCCTATCAAACTGCAGCATGAAAACAAAGAGGAAGGGGTTGTTTACAGAGCAGCCTGCAGTGATTAGATGAAAAGACCCAGCACAGTAGACTCAGGGAGGAAGTGAATGCATGGTAAGCAAGGGCAGGCTCACTGCTTGCCTTGGAAACGTCCCTTTCTGAGCAGTACATGTCAGAATAAGTGAGCAGCAGAACAGGAGGATTTGTGAGCCAAAAACATATAAAGAATCTGCATAACCTTGTGAGTAACAAATAGAAGCATTCTTTTTTTCTGTGATATAACAGGTGCGCTTTAACACTCCTGACAGTGTGACCGGGCGCTATTACATTTTTGCATTCTCTGCAACTACATACAATCAAAAAAATAAAAAGACTATGACTCTCATTATGGGCTATTAGCAGGAAAACCTGGGCTCATGGATTTGGCTGCAGTTAAAAGAGAACAATAAAAGCAAAATATTAGTCATTTCCACTTTCCATTTACTTCTTTAGAAGAGTCTTAAGTCTGAAGTCACAGGAAACCACTAAGAAAATGATGCTATGGGTGTAATTATTAGGGCAGGTCAATGGTTACATAGTTGGGAATGGGACTTTCTTAGGTCATGTTGGTGTTTTTTTTGGCATTTAGCTATTGACATTGGGCAGGGGCGGCCCAAGACATCGTGCTGCCTTGGTTCAGGAATGAAATGCTATGCCATTGCAATTTAGGAGGACAAAAAAAAGCAATTCTGGGGTTTTGTATTTTTTTTAAACATTTACGCCATTTACCGTACGGGTGTTATACTTTAATAGTTTGCAAAATTATGCACATGGCGATATCTAATTATATTTACATAACATTATTATCTCAACATGTTTTTTATATTGAAATTGGGGGGGGGAGGTGATTTGAACTTTTAACATGGAAGGGGTTAATGTGTTTTGTTTAGTTTTTTAAACCTTCATGGACCGGGACAAAAGGAGAGGTAAGCCCTCCAGTTACCTCTATAGTGGATCGACCCCCCCCCCCCCTTGATTGGGCTGCGGGGGGGGGTTGGGAATCCAAGCCCATTAGACCTCCAAGGATGGTTTAAATCTCTCTTTAGAAACCACTGCCAGCATTGACAGAAGCGATGTAAAGGGTTAATAGCTTGCTGCGGCAATCGCTGCATGCCAGCTATTAGTGGCGGCCCCCAGCTACTGAAATCAGCTGGGGGGTGCTGGGTAAGGAGCGGGGTCAAGTCAGGAGCCCACTCCATACACCCTGAGCTGCACCATGACGGACAGACTGGTTCCATCATGGGTTACAAAAGGGTCAAAAATCGTCCCCTGTGAAAGTGCCACCTGGGTCCAATGGACCCAGCTGGACCCATTGTAAGGCCGGCCCTGACATTGGGACAAAATGCCTGCAAGGGAAGCCTAATTTCCTAAAACTGTTTCTTTAAAAATATCTACTAACCACGCCAAACTTCACATACACTAACATGGTTCTTTTATGGTAGTATAAAGAGTAAAGAATTAACTTGTCTAATCTTTCTGTGGATTCCGCTCGGAAATGCATTGCTGTCTATGAGATGACTTCCATTCAAATGTGCAGAATGTCCACCCATGTTTTCCGGACAGATGTCCTGCACATTGTTTGGTCCTGTGAACCCGGCCTCATAGGGAATTCTGCCATAATAGAGGGTGTCCTCAACTTTTGGCAGAGCTGTTACATGGAGGACCTGTCGTGTCCTGAATTATTCAAAAAGCTTTTTGATCTGAATATATACTGTGCAATTCTTAATTTCCCCTGTGGGGGTGCTGCAGGGAAATTAAACATTAACTGCAAGGATTTTCAACAGATCACAGCTGATCGCTGGAGGTCCCAGCAGTAGGACACTGCTTATTATCATGGGACTCTTCTGGGTTCAAGTCTCACAAAGGGCAGCATCTGTATATTTCTTGCCTCCAACACTCAGATTGGTAGGAAATGACACTGTATGTATTGTACAAGGACCGATGTGATGACAATCTCTGTACAGTGCTATAGTATATATTGGCGCTACATTAATTATTATTAAAACCTCTTTAGTCATGAAAGTTAAATAATGCAGTTGAGCGACAATAAGGGTAGGGTCACATGTAGCACATCAACGACGGAAAATCTTAAATCGGAGTATGTGACTACTCACTGAAGTTAATGGGTTCCACTTGCAGATTTTCCACTGCAGAAATTACGCTTGCAGAATTCCGCAGAGAAAGATCCGTTTGTTAAATTCTCGGCAGAATTCGGCAGAAAATACACAAGTGGAATTTCAGCTGTGGGAAAGCTGCTGCGCGTGTGCCACTTCTGATCCCACCCTTACAGGGGTACTCCGCTGCTCAGCGTTTGGAACAAACTGTTACAAACGCTGGAGCCGGGAGCTTGTGACGTCATAGCCCCGCCCACTCACACTGTCACGTCCCACCCCCTCAATGCAAGTCTATGGGAGGGGGCGTGATGGCTGTCACTCCCCCCCTCCTATAGACTTGCATTGAGGGGCTGGGTGTGATATCATGAGGGGGCGGGGCTATGACGTCACAAGCTCCTGGCGCCAGCTCCAGCGTTCGGAACAGATTGTTCCAAACGCTGAGCAGTGGAGTACCTCTTTAGGAGCATTTCAGCACGGGGGAAACGCATAAAAAGTATTTACTTACTTTTCTTGCTGAGACCCCCCAACACCCCCCCCCCCCCAACCAACATTGTACATTATTTCTTTTGCTTAAAGAGTACCAGTCACCAAACTAAACTTTTCATATACTGTTCCTTAAGACACTTTGCTATTTTCCTGCTAATAAATTTCTCACCCTTTAAATGTTTTTAATGTAATTGAAAAAATGTCCACAAGTCAAATAGTTCGTTTGGTCTCCTCCCGACCTGTCAGGAGACCAAACTCAGGGGTTACGCTATGCGCTCCGGCCTTACACGCTGGCCGTGAGCGCATGGTCCCCTTACCTTCTGCTGCTAACGGGGCTGGGACTTGCATTGCAGGAAGCACCCGCATGTGAGCCCCAGTCCATCACTCTCCGGGTGTTTCCCCTGCCTCTGCTTCCACCTCTCTGCTCCGGCGCACGTGTCCCCGCGAGCGTGCGCCGGAGCTTTAAGATTTAAAGGGCCAGTACGCTCATTAGTGTAATCACCTGTGTCTTGTTGATAAATTCCTCCACCCTCCTCAGTTCTCTGCCGGATCTTTGTTGCCTTGTGCCCTAGAGAAAGCGTTCCTTTGTTTTGCCTTGCCGTGTACCAGATCTCCTGCCCTTGTGACCTTGACCTTGTTTCTCTGCCGCCTGCCTACTGAACTTCTGCTACGTCCCGACTACACTACTGTGCTGCCTGCCCTGACCTACAGCTATCCTGACTACGAGTTGTCTCATCCCTTCTGTGCTTCGTATCTCCTCAGCCGCCTGTGTGGTCGAGCCATTGCCGGGGGTTGCGACCTGGGTGTCGTCTGCAGCATCTAGCCCATCCTGCTTTGCGGCGGGCTCTGGTGAAGACCAGCGGCACCTTAGACTCCGCTCCCTGGCACTGTCCGAGTCATCTGCCACACAGGTCCAGCGGATCCACATCCACCGGAGTTCCTGTCTTCAGAAACGTGAGTGTTACATCAGGAAGTGTGTGCAGGGCTTGGTGAGGCACAACTCTTGCAGGCTTCAGTGACATTGTGCCTCCTGGGGAACACCCACTTTCTCCTGCTGGGAGCTCACATAATGTGAATGTGATACAGAACCTTTTAACCCCTTGGGGACGGAGCCCATTATGACCCTAAGGACGGGAGCATTTTTTGCAAATCTGACCACTGTCACTTTAAACATTAATAACTCTGGGATGCTTTTACTTATAAATTTGATTCCGAGATTGTTTTTTCATGACATATTCTACTTTATGTTAGTGGTAAATTTTCGGCGATACTTGCATCCTTTCTAGGTGAAAAATGCAAAAATTTCATGAAAAATTTGAAAATTTTGCATTTTTCTAACTTTGAAGCTCTCTACTTATAAGGAATATGGATATTCCAAATAAATTATGTATTGATTCACATATACAATTTGTCTACTTTATGTTTGCATCATAAAATTGACGAGTTTTTACTTTTGGAAGACATCAGGGGGCTTCAAAGTTCAGCAACAATTTTCCAATTTTTCGCAAAATTTTCAAAATCGGAATTTTTCAGGGACCAGTTCGGTTTGAAGTGGATTTGAAGGTTCTTCTGGTTAGAAATACCCGATAAATGACCCCATTATAAAAACTGCACCCCTCAAAGTATTCAAAATGACAATCAGTAAGTGTGTTAACCCTTTAGGTGTTTCACAGGAATAGCAGCAAAGTGAAGGAGAAAATTCAAAATCTTCATTTTTTACACTGGCATGTTCTTGTAGGCCCAGTTTTTGAATTTTTACAAAGGGTAAAAGGAAAAAAATCCTCTCAAAATTTGTAACCCAATTTCTCTCGAGTAAGGAAATACCTCATATGTGTATGTCAAGTGTTCGGCGGGTGCACTAGAGGGCTCAGAAGCGAAGGAGCATCAATGGGATTTAGGAGAGTGAGTTTTTCTGAAATGGTTTTTGGGGGGCATGTCCCATTTAGGAAGCCCCTATGGTGCCAGGACAGCAAAAAAAAACACATCGCACACTATTAGGGAAACGACACCCCTCAAGGAACGTAACAAGGGGTACGGTGAGCCTTAACACCCCACAGGTGTTTGACAACTTTTTGTTAAAGTAGGATGTGTAAATGAAAAAAAAATATTTTTCCACTAAAATGCTGGCTTTTCCCCAAATTTTACTTTTTTACAAAGGGTAATAGGAGAAAATGCCCCCCAAAATTTGTAACCCCATTTCTTCTGAGTATGGAAATACCCCATATGTGGACGTCAAGTGCACTACGGGCGAACTACAATGCTCAGAAGAGAAGGAGCGCCATTGAGCTTTTAGAGAGATAATTTGTTTGGAATGGAAGTCGGGGGCCATGTGCATTTACAAAGCCCCCCGTGGTGCCAGAACAATGGATCCCCCACATGTGACCCCATTTTGGAAACTACACCCCTCACGGAATGTAATAAGGGGTGCAGTGAGCATTTACACCCCACTGGCGTTTGACAGATCTTTGGAATAGTGGGCTGTGCAAACAAAGAAATTACATTTTTCATTTTCACGTACCACTGTTCCAAAAATCTGTCAGACACCTGTGGGGCGTAAATGCTCACTGTACCCCTTATTACATTCCGTGAGGGGTGTAGTTTCCAAAATGGGGTCACATGTGGGTATTTATTATTTTGCATTTATGTCAGAACCGCTGTAAAATCAGCCACCCCTGTGCAAATCACCAATTTCGGCCTCAAATGTACATAGTGCGCTCTCACTCCTGAGCCTTGTTATGCGCCCGCAGAGCACTTTGCGCCCACATATGGGGTATCTCCGTACTCAGGAGAAATTGCGTTACAAATTTTTTTTTTTTTTTCCTTTTACCTCTTGTGAAAATAAAAAGTAAAGGGCAACACCAGCATGTTAGTGTAAAAATTTTTTTTTTTTACACTAACAGGCTGGTGTAGACCCCAACTTTTCCTTTTCATAAGGGGTAAAAGGAGAAAAAGCCCCCCAAAATTTGTAGTGTAATTTCTCCCGAGTACAGCGATATCCCATATGTGACCCTAAACTGTTTCCTTGAAATACGACAGGGCTCCAAAGTGAGAGAGCACATGCGCATTTGAGGACTAATTTAGGGATCGCATAGGGGTGGACATAGGGGTATTCTACGCCAGTGATTCCCAAACAGGGTGCCTCCAGCTGTTGCTAAACTCCCAGCATGCCTGGACAATCAGTGGCTGTCCGGAAATGCTGGGAGTTGTTGTTTTGCAACAGCTGGAGGCTCCGTTTTGGAAACACTGCTGTACAATACGTTTTTCATTTTTATTGGGGGGGACAGTGTAAGGGGGTGTATATGTAGTGTTTTACTCTTTATTAGGTGGTAGTGTAGTGTTTTTAGGGTACATTCACACTGGCGGGTTACGGTAAGTTTCCCGCTAGGAATTTGCGCTGCGGCGAAAAATTTGCCGCAGCTCATACTTGAAGCAGGAAACTTGCTGTAAACCCGCCCGTGTGAATGTACCCTGTACGTTCACATGGGGGGGGGGACCTCCAGCTGTTTCAAAACTACAACTCCCAGCATGCACGGTCTGTCAGTACATGCTGGGAGTTGTAGTTTTGCAACAGCTGGAGGCACACTGGTTGGAAAACCTTCAGTTAGTTTCAGTTATCTAACTCAGTATTTTCCAACCAGTGAGCCTCCAGCTGTTGCAAAACTACAACTCCCAGCATGCACGGTCTGTCAGTACATGCTGGGAGTTGTAGTTTTGCAACAGCTGGAGGCACACTGGTTGGAAAACCTTCAGTTAGGTTCTGTTACCTAACTCAGTATTTTCCAACCAGTGTGCCTCCAGCTGTTGCAAAACTACAATTCCCAGCATGTCTGATCAGAAGGGCATGCTGGGAGATGTAGTTATGCAACAGCTGGAGGTACGCAACTACAACTCCCAGCATGCCAAGACAGCTGTTTGCTGTGTGGGCATGCTGGAATTTGTAGTTTTGCAACATCTGGAGTGCTACAATTTAGAGACCACTGAACAGTGATCTCCAAACTGTGGACCTCCAGATGTTGCAAAACTACAACTCCCAGCATGCCCAGACAGCAAACAGCTGTGTGGGCATGCTGGGAGTTGTAGTTTTGCAAGATCTAGAGGGCAGTATAGAGATCACTGTGCAGTGATCTCTAAACTGCAGACCTCCAGCTGTTGCAAAACTACAAATTCCAGCATGCCCACACAGCAAACAGCTGTCTGGGCATGCTGGGAGTTGTAGTTTTGCAACATCTGGAGGGCTACAGTCTAGAGACCACTATAGTGGTCTCAGACTGTAGCCCTCTAGATGTTGCTATGCAACTACTCACCGGCTTCCGTCGCATCAGGGAGCCGTCCTCTTCTGCCGCACGCCGCCGCCGATCCCCGTCGCTCCGCTGCCTCCGGAGGGGTAAGTGGACGTCGGCGCCGCTCCTCTTCGTTTTCCCCCTTCTGCCCCTCCTATTGTGGGTGGGCAGGACGGGGAAAACGAAAGTAAACCCCTCCGCCCCAGATCTGCTATTGGTGGTCGCATCTAGACCACCAATAGCAGAGATAGGAGGGGTGGCAACTCTGCCACCTCACTCCTATCGTTTTAGGGGGATCGTAGGTGTCATGGACACCCGCGATCCCCCTTCTATTCCGGGTCACAGGGTCACCATAGACCCGTAATGACCCGGAATCGGCGCAAATCGCAAGTGTGAATTCACTTGCGATTTGCGCCGATCGCCGACATGGGGGGGTCTAATGACCCCCCTGGGCATTTGCACGGGGTGCCTGCTGATAGATATCAGCAGTCACCCCGGCCCGGTCCCCGCCCGGCGGGGGCCGAAATTCCCACGGGCGTATGGATACGCCCTTCGTCCTTAAGTACCAGGACGCAAGGGCGTATGTATACGCCCTTCGTCCCCAACAGGTTAAGGACAGGAGGGGTGTTAGGAGTAGATAGGGAATATAATCTGAGTAAGTTTAGGAAATATGGTTTGATGACAGGTATTCTTTAAGGTTGGTGCATGTATTGCTCACCGCAGCTGAGCAGGCAATACACAGGCTCTAAGAGAACGACAGGGGGAGCAAGATAGGTAAGTACTTCGTTTTCTATGTCATAGAAAAAAAAAGTTGGAATACACCTTTAATCAAATAACTGCTTATAAATGATATGGATAAGTATTGGAATAACAGAACAAGAGCAGGACTTGGGTATTCTGGTTACAGGTAAGCTAAACTGAAGTACTCAATGTCAAGCAGCAGCTGCAAAGGCAAATAAAAATTTTAAGTGTATAAAACCTGCGTTTTTAAAGTAATACTGCCCCTCTATAAATTCCCAGCAATGCCACACATCCAATATAGTAGTTACCTGGCCGACTAGGCTCAGGTAACTTTGACTGGGCAGACGAGGGGAAGGCGGTCCTAATGGGGAGTAAGGGGTTAAGAGCCCCGAGCCAAAGAGGTGTGTGTGGGTTAATGGACTCCCTCCCTCTTCCCAGGACGGTGGGCTGGTTCTTGGGTCGGGTGAGGGAGAAGGTAAGACCCTCCCAGACTGTTAGTTACGCCCCCTAGCTTATATATACCCCCCTTTTCCCCTGCTCCCACCAGTCCGGCCAAAAGCGGGAGACTGAAATAATAAATCAGATGGATAGCAGGAGCTTGAAATAAAAAGACGCCTTATACATGATCCTATTTCCACGTCTAAATATGTGTGGCCAATACAAAGACCTAGGACATGATTTATTCATTCCTGTACAAAGGACCAGGGGACATTCTTTACATGTAAAGTAGAGGAGGCTTAGACGTCAATACACAAAAGTGTACGTTACACCTCTAGTAGGCAAACTATGGAGGAAGGCAGATCCAGGAGCAGCATTAAGGGCTATATGTTCTAATACAAAGATCTAATGACAAATGGCATCAATGGTTATACATTATTCACTATTGAATTATGTCTAATTGAGACAAGAAAGGTGGAACTTAAGGGACCTGTGTCTATTTTCAACCTATGTAACTCAATATGTCCCTCAGAGTATAATGGAGATTGTAAGTAAGGGAAAATAAACCCTCACGTTAAAGGGGTACTCCGGCGCTAAGACATCTTATTCCCTATCCAAAGGATAGGGGATAAGATGCCTGACCGCGGGGGTCCCACCGCTGGGGACCCCCGTGATCTTCCATGCCACATCCCGTTAGAATCAGCCCCCGGAGCATGCTCGCTCACAGGGACGGAGCATAGTGACGTCACAGCTCCGCCCCCGTGTGACGTCCCGCTCCGTCCCCTCAATGCAAGCCTATGGAGGGGGCGTCACGCCCCCTCCATAGGCTTGCATTGAGAGGGCGGAGCATGATCTCACACGGGGGCGGAGCCCTGACGTCACTATACTGTGCGGCGTGGAAGATCACGGGGGTCCCCAGCGGCAAGACCCCCGGGGTCAGACATCTTATCCCCTATTCTTTGGATAGGGGATAAGATGTCTAAGCACCGGAGTACCCCTTTAAGTACTGGTGGAGGTCCCTGCAATTGGATCATTACTAATCAATCATGCCCTAATTTTTATGGTAGGAGAGCCCCTTTAACTGTAGCGTTGACAAACATTGCTGTATCCACAGAGATTATCACTTTCCTTCCCCTTAAAAAAGCATTCTGGGAATATCTTGCATTTATAGTGCAGCATAGGCTATTATTAGAGAATAATGTAGAGGTTCTTGTGTCTGTCTTGTGCTTACCTGTTGTCGCTGATGTGGCAGGCATGGATTTTCAGCCATATTGATTTGTATTTTCCTACTGAAATGATTTTCCAATGCTGAGGACATAGAGTCTCATTACTGCAGGTCAACTTACTGGACCAACCTAAGCCAGGTGAGACTTACATGTGAGTTGGTGTTTACACTATATGCAGCTTTGATACGTTTTCTTATTCAAAGTGCATTTTCTAGAGAAATATTGGCATGAGCGGAAAGTGATTTGTTCTATTATTACAACTGAGGTGTTTTGTGGCTGTGTTCACACACTGGCCCTGATTTACTAAGAGTGTTGTGTAGGTTTCTTTGTGGGTTTTAATTCCCTACAATTTATTTTTCACGGTATTTACTAAGATTTCCCTACATTGTCCACTTTTCCCTAAACTTTGCTTTTGTTACACATGCTCTGATCTGTAGGGTTTTCCTCAGCTCAAATCCACCACATTTTATGTGGAAACCTTAGTAAATATGTTGGGTTTTTGTGAAAATGTCAGCAACACGCCCCTTTTTGTAGGCCCCACCCCTTTCCCTGACGTCAACGCCCCTTTTTCAGGTTTTCTTCGCAAAATGGAGAGTTAGTCTGAGTTTTTTCAATTCTGGTACCAATTCTGGAGAGCCCCTAAGATGAAGTATGTGTGACTTCACTTGTTCACAAGTATGCACTCCAGTTAGCCTTCAACGGCACTCAACCGGCACTCAACTTCATTACAATTTTTCCTAATCTGGCAAGGAAGCTCCTTGTACAGTTTGTTGTGGACCTCATATATCTTGTGAATTCAGAGCCTTCTTCATGCCTTCGGTTTTCTTTGAAATGACTGGGACACCTGGTGGGCCAGGCTAGTGATCACATGACCCAGTTACAACAATGAAGCCACAGGTAGGTGAAGAGTATCTGATCTAACCATAGCTAAGAACAGAGAATGGAACAGCAGCGTGCATGCTCAACCATCATTCCATTAATTTTGGAACAAGGGACCACCATTTTCTTTATTAGTGGGGTTCCCAATGGTGACTCCCACCAATCAGATACCCATAAGTTTTAATTTTGGGCTAACCCCTTCAAATCTAAAACTAAAACTTATTTTCATGATACTTGCCCTTTAACTGCTCCCCTGTATGAATAAATGTTAAAAGGTGTACAACAAAAGAATATGCCGATTATTCAGACCACAGCTGAAGCCCCCACCAATGTCCTAAATAAATGGGTCCCAATACTTTGTAGTAAATAGATGACAAAATATGATACCACTAAGAACTATAGAGCTCTTCCATGCCATTGTAAGAGTACCCCTTCAATGTTTCTCATCTCCAGCATTTACTTGTGCCAGGATTCGCTTTCCTGCCCTATGTGTCCCATTTGGACAAGAAGCACAAAATATTGTCAGATGAAACACGGGTCACAACAGTACTTCTCTGGTCTGTGGAATCTGGAACACACTCAGGATCTTGTTTTCAGAATAACACTGTAGTTCTGCGCCCACAGATGCCCTAGAAGTCTCATTATGTAGACTGGAGGAGAAATGTCTCCAGTATCAATTGTCAATGAATCATTTCCCATTGTGTATGGGTATTTCCAGTATAAAGATATTAAACTACTAATACTTTGTCCAGCCCTGAGGATTACAGAGATTTCAGAGACTGTAATTGTATGGATGTGTGTCAACATGTTGGAAACCAAAGCTTGCAAGTCCTCTACCATGACCATACAACCCCAGTCCCCGAGTTCACCACCATGTCCATGACCAACCAGTCTCCAAGGACTCTAGCACTTCCGAACAATCACAGTCCCAAAGACATCCACCATGTTTGTGAAACCACTATCCCAGAGATCTGGACCATGTCCATCCATCCAAAGTCCCCATGTCTATATAACCACAGACCCTGAGATCTCTACCATATGCACACAACCATAGTCCCTAAGCTCCAAAATGTTTATACAAACACAATGCCCAAGATCTCTACTATAATAATGTAATAACAGGTCCCAAGGTTTCCACATTTCCAGAAACCACCATCCCCTAGAACTATACATTGCCCATAAAACCCCAGTCCCTGAGATCTCCAAAACGTTGATAAATCCAGTCTCCAAGATCTCCCCCATTTCCATATAGTCACAAAGAACTAGAAGTGTTCTCTGTGAACTTCTCTGTGTCACACAATCTTGTCTCTGCAATTTCTACCATGTCCATACATCCACAGTCCTTGAGATCTCCACCATCTCTGTACACTCAGAATGTTAGTTACCTGGCTGTTAAGGCTTTGGTAACTTTGACTGCCTTGACAGGGTGTTAGGCGGTCACTTGTAAGTCATGGGGTCAGACTGCAGGGGGTTAAAGGAATGCTCTGCCCCTAGATATCTTATCACCTCTCCACAGGTGTCTTATAAGATGTCTGATCGTGGTCCCACCGCTGGGGACTCCCGCGATCTCCCTGCTGCACCCGGCAATTATTTAGAGCGTTGGGTGCAACACCAGAGGCTCTTGATGTCACGGTGATGGACGTCACGCCCCCTCCCATAGACTCGCATTGAGGGCTGTGGCGTCACGAACGGGGCGTGACATCAAAAGTCTCCGCCCCACATCGCCAGTCATCCGGCATGGAGCAAAGTTCATTCCGTGTATAAGGGATAAGATGTCTAGGGGCGGAGTACCCCTTTAAGTTTGATCCTAGCCAGAGCAGAGGGACAGACATCTAGTGCACGGTGTGAACTTTGCTCCATGCTGGATGACTGGTGATGCGGGGTGGAAACTCATGACATCACGCCCTGCTCGTAACGCCACGGCCATGCCCCTCAATCATCGGTACGTCCCACCTAGTTATATAGCCCCCTTCCTCCTTTCTACCTCACAGCAAATTAAAAAGAAAAGATTTTATATCCATAAATTTTTTTAATTTAACTCATGCCCATTCAGGTTTCGATATGATTTGCTGTTTTCTTTTTTGGTACAGGCTTGCACCTATTTGAGGTCACAGCTGGCGGGAGAGATCATCATTATCGGAGGATTTGGGAGCCTGATGGCTACATGGTAACAACTGGTGGCTGGCAGACTGCTTCAGCCAATAACGTATGCTTAAAGGGTACCTCTCATCAAAGAAACTTTTGATATATTTTAGATTAATGAATGTTGAATAACTTTCCAATAGCATGTTAATGAAAAATATGCTTCTTTCTATTGTATTTTTCCCGATCAGTCCTGTCAGCAAGCATTTCTGACTCATGCTGGAGTCCTAAACACTCAGAGCTGCCAGCCTGCTTTGTTCACAGCCGAACAGGCTGAGAACAAAGCAGGCTGGCAGCTCTGAGTGTTCTCCTTTGTGAACAAAGCAGACTGGCAGCTCGTAGTGTTTAGGACTCCAGCATGAGTCTGAAATGCTTGCTGCCAGGACTGGTAGGAAGACCCCTAGTGGTCATTTTTTCAAAGTGGAAAATTAAATAGAAAGAAGCATATCTTTTAATAACATGCAATTGTAAATTTATTCTGCATACATTACATTTGATGAGAGGTACCCTTTAAGTTTGTGATTTTAAGAGTTAACCATTATAGTTATGGGTTAACAAAAGTTGGCTGCTAAGCAGTCAGGTTTACGTTGCTGATTTATTTCAATAAAGCTGTGACCGATCACTCAGTCCATATAAAGTTATACTGTTGTTGAGGGTCTTATTTATGGGAGCGAGAGGCTATGGGAAGAGAGCACCCGCGTTAGGAAGGGAGGTGTTTTCCATGTTCCTTGCAGTCTTATTCAATCTTGTCTTAAGATTTCTACTCTAGGGATATGTCGGCACTTCCGTGGAATCTGCAGTGGTGCACGGGGTAGGGTAAAGCCACAAGTAGAAGAAAGATGATACCCGGCACTCACCAGTAATGCAAGTAAAGATTTGTTATGCATAGTATAGTACAAGGACGCGCTTCGGTGTGGGAGCCTTCCCCAGCCTATGGCAGACAGCCAGGAGCCGATCCATAGTTTAGTATCGTGCGGTGGTTGACATGCCCCTTCCATAGACTTGCATTGAGGGGGCATGGTGTGACATCACAACCCCCTGGATCCGCCACTCGAGACAGCCGAGGAAGGCTCCCGCACCAAAACCCGTCCTTGTACTACACTATGGCATAATAAATCTTCACTGTGCATTACTGGTGAGTGCTAGGTATCATCTTTCTTCTACCTGAGATTTCTACTATGTCCATACAACTACAGTCCCCGGGATCTCACCTTATCTATACAATCTTGTATCTCATCCACCGGGTTCATATGATCTTGACCCAGATTTCTGCCAAATCCATACAACTGTTGTCTCAAAGTTCCCAAGACCTGAGACAGTCAGATTAACAATAAACTTCCAGATAAGAGGCATTATATACAGTATTCAGTATTAGATGAAGTAAGTGTGATTTCACCTGCTCAAGTGTGCACTCCAGAGAGACTTTCATGACACTCAGCTTCAGCTTATTTTAATCTTGCAAGGAATCTCCTTGGACAGTTTGTTGTGTTATAAGCAGATGTGGACCTCTTATACCGTGTGAATTCAGCGCCTACTTTATGCCTGGGGCTTTTTTTTTTTTAATGACTTTGTAGATTTCGAGACACACCTCATTACTCGTGACAGCTTATAAATATGACATAGTCTATTGTCAGACAGAATCATGAAACCATGTACTGGTGAGCTATGTTAGGAGCAACTAGGGATTGAAGTTGCACACTGGGAAACAAACTAAAAGGGGTACTCTACTCTGCCCCTAGACATCTTATACCTTAACCAAAGGATAGGGGATAAGATGTCTGATCGCAGGGGTCCTGCCGCTGGGGACCCCCGCGATCTCCCTGCTGCATCCAGCGTTTGTTTAGAGTGTTGGGTGCAGCATCGAAGGCTCGTGAAGTCAAGACGGTGCCCCCTTAATGCAAGTCTGTGGGAGGAGGCGTGATGGCCTTCACGCCCCTCCCGTAGACATGCATTGAGGGGGTATGGCCATGACATCACGAGCGGGGTGTGGCTATGATGTCATGAGCCTCCACCCCACATCGCCAGTCATCCTGCATGGAGCGAAGTTCGCTCTTTGCACCGAATGTCTTGGGTGCTGCAGCTGAGATCGAGGGGGTCCCCAGTGGCGGGACCCCCGCGATCAGACATCTTATCTCTTATCCTATGGATAGGGGATAAGACATCTAGGGGTGAAATACCCCTTTAAAACCCCTAGGCCCAAGCGCAAAATCTATACCTCCAACCCCACTAAACTGCAATGGCTTCACATTGTATGGGATATGTATGAAAAACAAAAGTTTCACCAAACCACATTACATTGTAAAAAGATGTCTGCTTTTCTCCCAAAACAGTGCCACTTGTGCCCATAGGCTGTGTCTGGTACTGCGAAACTTGAATGGTACTTTTTAAGTTGAAAGAAAGCCAGCCCCTATTTCCATTCTAAGACATGTGGGACACCTACCTGCATCCCTGACAAACACCAACTTTACCCAGGATTTTATAGGATGTCAGTTTTGTGCTAAAGTTGCAGGTGTGTTGCATTTGGTATACGATTGCGAAACCCAATCCATTTCAAGGCTCCTTGGCCACATTGCAAAATCGAAATCTTTTTATGTGGCAGATAGTCAGCTGGGCCCGCTCAGGGCCCAAGTGCAAACACTACCTTTGCACTCCTTGGACAGATACCAATGAGTGTCACTGTTTGGATTATGTCAGTCACCATATGGCTTACATGTGACATAACAGAAAGACTAACCGGTTCCATATAGATGTGACAAACCTTGCTATGTTAAGAGTTGCAAAGATTAGAGAAGTTTGTGACCTTTCCGTAAATAGCTGTATCATAACAATCATGTGACAATGACATAATCATCAGGAGATGACGAATGGAAATGGACAGATTTATACACATAACGGCACATAAATGATTTTCTGGGACCCTTGTGGTGCCATGTCAGCTTTATCCAAAATTCTGGGCTCTTGTAGTTGCTGAAACAATTTTCAGAACGGGAGTATGGATACCCCGCTGTATAAACCTGCACTCATGGGGGAGATTTATCATAAACCGTGAAAAGGAAAAGTTGCCCGGTTGCCCATAGCAACCAATCAGATCGCTTCTTTCATTTTTAACAAGGCCTCTGTAAAATGAAAGAAGCGATCTGATTGGTTGCAATGTACAACTGGGCAACTTTTCCTTTGCACAGGTTTTGATAAATCTCCCCCTTAGTATATATTCTAAAAAGTGCATGAATATTTTTAAAGGGGAACTCCTTTGGCTTCAGTAATGAATAAAATCTATGACCTCTGTTGCTTTCTATTAGCAAGAGGTTGACTAATGGTTCCTATACACAATTACCAATATGGACAAGGCCATCTGACTGTCTAACATGTATGGGAGCTTCCCAACTCTCCCGAACAGATGATATCAGGGAAGAGAAGGTTGGAGTTTTAAAGGGGTTATCCAGGAAAAAACTTATTTTTATATATCAACTGGCTCCAGAACATTAAACAGATTTGTAAATTACTTCTATTAAAAAATCTTAATCCTTTCAGTACTTATGAGCTTCTGAAGTTAAGGTTGTTCTTTTCTGTCTAAGTGCTCTCTGATGACACCTGTCTCGGGAACCGCCCAGTTTAGAGGCAAATCCCCATAGCAAACCTCTTCTAAACTGGGCGGTTCCCGAGACACGTGTCATCAGAGAGCACTTAGACAGAAAAGAACAACCTTCACTTCAGAAGCTCATAAGTACTGAAAGGAATAAGATTTTTTAATAGAAGTAATTTAAAAATCTGTTTAACTTTCTGGAGCCAGTTGATATATAAAAAAAAGTTTTTTCCTGGATAACCCCTTTAATTTATGCTTCTCTACAGTGCCCTATCTGGTGTGATTAGTCCTCTGGGACATAAGGTAAATAAAGTTTTCACAAATTGCTTTTTAGCCACCATCTCATTGTGCATCACCTCTTAGCGCAGAGCACAAGTTTGTCACCGAATACCATCCCTAAAATCTAAAACATGGGTTAGTAGAATGTAGGCTAACAAGGAAGCACTGCTATAGAGGGTGCACAGGTACACATTGACCATAGGGTCTAAAGGAACCTAAAGCCTATCGGCTACATGAGAAGACAACAGCATGCATACAGTGGTCATATGCCCACCAGAAGTCTTTAAAGGGGTCCTAGAATTGCCATAGTCTGGCTGATCATGGTGTGGTTAACTGGGAACAAGCAATGTGCCCTTTAAGAAAGTTCTTTCTGAGAAGTCAAGACAACATCAGACTCTGGATTATGCCAGCAAAGCTTTGTTTATTCTTTCACCATAGCAGTTACAAAACCATATAAACCGCCAACTTCTACTTTAGATGCCCATAAAGGGTGTTCCTAGCGGAACCTTGCCACACTCAGGAATGGAAATGAGTATGACACAAGACGAGTGGCGCAAGAGACTAGAGGGACACAGCATTTTCAGGATGTTGGCACTAAAGGGGGGGGGGGGGGGGTAGTGTGTCGTCTTGAGGAGACTGCAGTATGGAGTATTACAAGCCATGAAATGCTCCATAGGAAAAAGAAAGTATATAAAGTACCCTGAATGGCTGCCCAGATGGGTAAACTCTCCCATCGGAAAGAGATTCTAAATTGAGATATGATCCCTAATTGTCTTATAAGGCCCTTTTAAAGGAGATGTCTCATACTTAAAATTCCAGAAAAACGTATCCCCTACACGCCCCCTCCATATCTCTCTATGGGAGAGCCATTGAGCTATTTTCTGGATCTCCCATAGAAAGATATAGAAGGGACGTGGCAGCCCCCGTTTAGGGCGGGGGTTATGATGCGCAGCTTTCGGGGAGAGCCGGGCCCCCACCATCTTAAATTTATCCCCATCCACAGGATAGGGGAAAAGTTTTTTTGTAATTTTAAGTATGAGACATCTCTTTTAAGGGTCTAAACATTGATTTAAAGGGAAGCTACCTCTGGTAGTTGTTAGCGTGGAGAAAGTTCTATTCTTTTTAGAGGAGAGCTATGTTGGGAAGTTGGTATTGGTTGCTCCATCTCCCAGCAACAGGAACTGTAGGGGAAATGTATTGGAGTATTCCATAACAGGCATTCAGATAAAGAGCTATTAGTATAGTACATCGATGACTCAAGTTCACCAAAGTTCTCACAAGGAGCAAGACGTCCATGTGTCCTACAGGGATGTGGAATTCCTATCGCCCGACGCCCGGGACAAGAAGTTTTGGGCGCCGGGCAGGTGAATTTGTCCGGCCCTTAGCCCAGCTTCGGGCAAGCAGGGCCGGACCTGACAAGCGCGGCGGCGATCTGCAGTCTGTATGGAGCGCTCCATGCATGCGGCGCTCACAGGGGAGTATGGAGCGGGCTCCGGACTCGTGGCCGCTCCATACTCTGCAGCCCCCGGTTGTTCTCAGTAGCCGGGGGCCGCCGCTAATAGCCAGCATGCGGCGATCGCCGTGGCTGGCTATTAACCCTTTAGATCGCCGCTGTCAAAACTGACAGCGGCGTCTAAAGGGAGATGTGAATGCTCCCTGGTGGGCTAGTGGGGTGGATCGCCAAACCTAATGTGTAAAAAAATAAAAAAAAGTTTTAATAAAAGTTTGAAAGACACACATTAACCCAGTGGTCTTCAAACTGTGGCCCTCCAGATGTTACAAAACTACAATTCCCAGTATGCCCGGACAGCCGTTGGCTGTCCGGGCATGCTGGGAGTTGTCGTTTTGCAACATCTGGAGGGCCACAGTTTGAAGACCGCTGCATTAAAGGAGAACTACGGGATTGAAAAATGTATCCCCTATCTTAAGGATAGGGGATAAGTTTCAGATCGCGGGGGGTCCGATCGCTGGGGCCCCCCGCGATCTCCCGTACGGGGCCCCGGCTCTCTGGTTAGAGAAGGTGTGTTGACCACCGCACGAAGCAGCGGCCGACATGCCCCCTCCATACACTGCTATGGGAGAGCCGGAAATTGCTGAAGGCAGCGCTTCGGCTCTCCCATAGCAGTAAATGGAGGGCGCGTGTCAGCCGCTGCCTCGTGCTGTGGTCGACACGTGCTCTCTATGCAGAGGGCTGGGGCCCCGTACGGGAGATCGTGGGGGGCACCAGCGGTCGGACCCCCGCGATCTGAAACTTATCCCCTATCCTTAGGATAGGGGATAAAATGTTCAATCCCGTAGTTCTCCTTTAACCCCTTCCATGTTAAAAGTTCAAATCACCCCCTTTTCCTATATAAAAACAGGTAAACATAATAAAAATAAACATATTTGGTATCGCTTCCTGCGTAATTGTACAACCTATTAAAATATAACATTATGTATCCCGTACGGTAAATGTAAAAAAAATACCAAACCACAGATTTGCAATTTTTATAATATCCCAGAAAAAAAAGTTAAAAAGCGATTAAAAAGTCAGATCAATACCGAAATGGTACCGATACAAAAAACTGATTATGGCACAAAAAATGAGCCCTCATACAGCCTGGTATGGGGAAAAAAAATAAAGCTACAGGGGTTAAAAAATGGCAATTAAAAAAATTAGAAAAAGTCCAGAATTAGTAAAACATGACGTAAACGATACAAATCTGGTATCGCTGTAATCAGGCGCCTAAAGTATAAAACTAACATGTTACCTCAACCACAAGGTAAATGGCGCAGAAAAGAAAACCACCAAATCTGCTAAATTATCTTTTACTATTTCAATTTCACTTCCCTAAATATATATATATTTTTTTGGTTCAGAGAATACGTTATTGAAAAATTAAAAGGTGTCATTATAGTAGGTAGTTATGGCTATTATAGGGCGAGAAGGAAAAAATCTGAGTGTAAAAGCGAAAATTGGCCGGACAAGTGGATCGTCATGAGGGACAAGTAGATTTTGCTCCATTTTAGTCCCATGGACAAGTAGTTTTTTATAAAATTTCCACACCCCTGGTCCTAATAGGACAATTTTAGAATATAGTTATAGCATGGACTGGTTAGAGAGAGCAACATAGGTGCAGTCTATTTTGGCTTTTGAAATCCATTCACATCAGAGACAATTTTAAGGGCACCGTACAACATGTGCCAAGGTGCCGCAGTATCAGGCTGTTAAAATCAACCATACAATATACAGTGATCCCTCAACTTACAATGGCCTCAACATACAATAGTTTCAACATACAATGGTCTTTTCTGGACCATTGTAAGTTGAAACCAGACTCAACATACAATGTACAGACAGTCCAGATCTGTGAAACGTGTCAATGGCTGGAAGAACCGACCAATCAGAACGGACATTTCACTGGTAATACCCCTGTATTACTGAAGTGTATGCACTGACTGGTGTCTGGTAGCGCCCCCTACAGTACAGGGAGGTATTATATGTTCTGTACTCTTTACCTGTATTACTGAAGTGTATGCACTGACTGATATATGGTAGCCCCCCCTACAGTACAGGGAGGTATTATATGTTCTGTACTCTTTACCTGTATTACTGAAGTGTATGCACTGACTGATATCTGGTAGCGCCCCCTACAGTACAGAGAGGTATTACATGTTCTGTACTCTTTACCTGTACCAGGGTTACCTGCTCCTTTGGACACCAGGTGAGGGAGACTCCATGTTACTTTTTTAGGACATTGTCTGTACTGTACAGGACCCCGAAGAAGATCCTGTCCTCTACATAGACCAGTGTTTCCCAAGCAGGGTGCCCCCAACTGTTGCAAAACTACAACTCCCAGCATGCCCGGACAGCCTTTGGCTGTCCGGGCATGCTGGGGGTTGTAGTTTTTCAACAGCTGGAAGCTCCCTGCTTGGGAAACACTGACATAGACAGTGATTACCGCTCCCAGCAGATCTTTCTTACTTTTATATGTAAGGATTTGCTTTATCTGTATTAGTTATCTACTTATTTTTCTTTAATCCTCACTTTTTTCCTATTTTTGGATGACATTTTGGTGGCTTCAGAACCAATTACCAGGTTTCCATAGAGTTCTGGTCTCAACATACAATGGTTTCAACATACAATGGTCGTCCCAGAACCAATTAATATTGTAACTTGTGGGAACACTGTACTAGATATCCAACACTTTTTTCCAGGGGTTCACAGTGCAGCCACAAGTGATGTTTCATGTTGTACAATCTACAGTATTTTGAAGCATTGTACGACACATCAGTAAAATAAACACTGTTTTGCATTCTGCCGCTTCTCTCGAGTATAGAGATGTCTGTTTTGTGGATAAACTGCCGGCATTAAAAGGAGGTCATTCTGATAAGAACACATTTCCTGGAACAGGCTTCATGAGATAAACTACTAAATGAAAGCTAGAAACCCGCTAGTGTTCATCTAGTGGCATGAGTAGTATTCATGTTTAAGGAAGTTCAAAAAAATTTTATAAAAAAAAGTATCTTGGGGATTTTGTGGTAACATAAGATGTCGAATTTTATAGTAGTTATATTCTTGTACATAGGAGCAGTATTATAGTAGTTATATACTTGTATATAGGAGGCAGTATTATAGTAGTTATATTCTTGTATATAGGAGCAGTATTATAATAGTTGTATTCTTGTATATAGGAGCAGTATTATAGTATTTAAATTCTTGTAAATAGGAGCAGTATTATAGTAGTTATATTCTTGTACATAGGAGGCAGTATTATAGTATTTATATTCTTGTATATAGGAGCAGTATTATAGTAGTTATATTCTTGTATATAGGAGCAGTATTATAGTAGATATATTCTTGTACATAGGAGGCAGTATTGTAGTAGTTATATTCTTGTACATGGGAGACAGTATTATAGTAGTTATATTCTTGTACATATGGACAGTATTATAGTAGTTATATTCTCGTACATAGGAGGCAGTATTATAGTAGATATAGTCTTGTACATGGGAGCAGTATTATAGTAGTTATATTCTTGTACATGGGAGCAGTATTATAGTAGTTATATTCTTGTACATAGGAGCAGTATTATAGTAGTTATATTCTTGTACATAGGAGCAGTATTATAGTAGTTATATTCTTGTACATAGGAGACGGTATTATAGTAGTTATATTCTTGTACATATGGACAGTATTATAGTAGTTATATTCTCGTACATAGGAGGCAGTATTATAGTAGATATAGTCTTGTACATGGGAACAGTATTATAGTAGTTATATTCTTGTACATAGGAGCAGTATTATAGTAGTTATATTCTTGTACATAGGGACAGTATTATAGTAATTATATTCTTGTACATAGGAGCAGTCCTATAATGCCACAATCCATTGTGTAGAAGTACCAGTCCTTGCGCCACAGTAAGACACCCTTATAGGCTTTCTACAGTAAAGTTCAAGCTTATCGGACTGTATTCTGTCTGCAACTACTTTTCCATTTAGAAACTTCACTTACACGTGTGAGTAGCACACTAGAGATTCTCCAGTCAGATTGTCTTCTAAAGAAGAAAAAAAATAAAATACTGTAAGTACAGTGACCAATTATTCATCCATACACTTTGACAAGTGTAACATTCCACTCTCTGCGGAAGAGACTGTCTTGTATTTGCACAGAGGTAAAGTTTACAAATTGCTTTTACATTATCCACATGCCTGGAGTTATCTTCCTGGGTTGGGTTCACAGGAGTGTTACGCCGAGCGCTCCGGGTCCCTGCTCGGGAGCGCTGCACTGACACTGCCGACGGGGATGCGATTCGCATAGCGGGACGCGCCAGCTCGCGGATCGCATCCCAATCCACTTACCTGTCCCGGTCCCCGGCTGTCACGTCCTGGCGCGCGCGGCTCCGCTCTCTAGGGCGCGCGCCAGCTCTCTAAGATTTAAAGGGCCCAATCAGTGTGATTAGCTCCCACCTGCTCCACGCCTTTATAACCTCACTTCCCCTTACCAGCATTGCCGGATCTTGTTGCCCTTGTGCCTAGTGAAAGCGTTTCCTGTGATTGCCTTACCAGTGTTTCCAGACCTTCTGCTGTTACCATTGACTACAAACCTTGCCGCCTGCCCTGACCTTCTGCTACGTCTGACCTCGCCTCTGTCTAGTCCTTCTGTCACACGCCTTCTCAGCAGTCAGCGAGGTTGAGCCGTTACCGGTGGATACGACCTGGTTGCTACCGCCGCAGCAAGACCATCCCGCTTTGCGGCGGGCTCTGGTGAATACCAGTAGCAACTTAGAACCGGTCCACCGGTACGGTCCACGCCAATCCCTCGCTGACACAGAGGATCCACATCCAGCCTGCCGAATCCTAACAGTAGATCCGGCCATGGATCCTGCTGAGGTGCCACTGCCAAGTCTCGCTGACCTCGCCACCGTGGTCGCCCAACAAGGACAGCAGCTGTCACAGTTGTCCACCATGCTACAGCAGCTTCTGCCTCTTCAGCAGCAACCATCTCCTCCGCCAGCTCCTGCACCTCCTCCGCAGCAAGTGGCCGCTCCTAGCCTCCGCTGGTCTCTGCCGGACAAATTTGATGGGGACTCTAAACTCTGCCGTGGTTTCCTGTCCCAATGCTCCCTAAACTTGGAGATGTTATCGGACCAATTTCCCACAGAACGGTCAAAGGTGGCTTTCGTGGTTAGTCTCCTGTCTGGGAAGGCCTTGTCATGGGCCACACCGCTCTGGGACTGCAATGATCCTGTCACTGCCACTGTTCAGTCCTTCTTCGCTGAGGTTCGTAGTGTCTTCGAGGAACCAGCCCGAGCCTCTTCTGCCGAAACTGCCTTGTTGAACCTTGTCCAAGGAAATTCTTCTGTGGGCGAATACGCCATCCAATTTCGTACCCTCGCCTCAGAATTATCTTGGAACAATGAGGCCCTCTGCGCGACCTTCAAAAAAGGCCTATCCAGTAACATCAAGGATGTGCTGGCCGCACAAGAAATTCCTGCCAACCTGCATGAACTTATCCATTTGGCCACCCGCATTGACATGCGTTTTTCTGAAAGACACCAGGAGCTCCGCCAGGAAAAGGACCTTGATCTCTGGGCACCTCTCTCCCAGAATCCTTTGCAGTCTACCCCTGTGCCTCCCGCCGAGGAGGCTATGCAAGTGGATCGGTCTCGCCTGACCCATGAAGAGAGGTCTCGTCGCAGAGATAAAAATGTATGCCTCTACTGCGCTAGTACCGAACATTCCTAGTGGATTGCCCTATTCGTCCTCTGCGTCTGAGAAACGCACGCACGCACCCAGCTCACATGGGAGTGGCGTCTCTTGGTCTGAAGTCTGCTTCTCCATGTCTCACTGTGCCCGTACGGATTTCTCCTTCTGCCAACTCCTCCTTCTCAGCTGTGGCCTTCTTGGACTCTGGTTCTGCGGGAAATTTTATTTTGGCCTCTTTTGTTAATAGGTTCAGCATCCCAGTGACCCGTCTAGTCAAGCCGCTCTACATTTCTTCTGTCAACGGAGTAAAATTGGACTGCACTGTGCGTTACCGCACAGAACCCCTGCTTATGAGCATTGGACTGCATCACGAAAAAATTTAATTTTTTGTTCTGCCCAACTGCACCTCTGAAGTCCTCCTCGGTTTGCCATGGTTCCAACGTCATTCTCCTACCCTTGACTGGACCACCGGGGAGATCAAGAATTGGGCTCCTTCTTGTCACAAACGATGCCTCACATCTGCTCCCACTTGTCTAACTCCTGAGGTTCCACCCATACCGGCTCCTCCCAAGGCTTACCAGGAGATTTTCGGCAAAAAGCAAGCTGGGATTTTGCCTCCTCATAGCCCCCTTCCTTCCCCCTCTGCCCCCCCTCCCCATTCCCACTTCTTCTGGATTGCCTGCCATTGATGAAGTTACCCAGGACTTCTCTGTCATCCGGAAGGAAACTCAAGAATCGCTCCCAATGGCCTCGTCTCGTATGAAGGGACAAGCAGACAAAAAGAGGGGGAGACCTAGGGGGGGACACTGTTATGCCGAGCGCTCCGGGTCCCTGCTCCTCCCCGGAGCGCTCGCGGCGTTCTCCCCTCCGCAGCGCCCCGGTCAGACCCGCTGACCGGGAGCGCTGCACTGACACTGCCGACGGGGATGCGATTCGCATAGCGGGACGCGCCCGCTCGCGGATCGCATCCCAATCCACTTACCTGTCCTGGTCCCCGGCTGTCACGTCCTGGCGCGCGCAGCTCCGCTCTCATAGGGCATGAGCGCCAGCTCTCTAAGATTTAAAGGGCCTGTGCACCACTAATTGGTGCCTGGCCCAATCAGTGTAATTAGCTCCCACCTGCTCCACGCCTTTATAACCTCACTTCCCCTTCCCAGAATTGCCGTCTCTTGTTGCCCTTGTGCCTAGTGAAAGTGTTTCCTGTGATTGCCTTACCAGTGTTTCCAGACCTTCTGCCGTTACCATTGACTATGAACCTTGCCGCCTGCCCTGACCTTCTGCTACGTCTGACCTCGCCTCTGTCTAGTCCTTCTGTCCCACGCCTTCTCAGCAGTCAGTGAGGTTGAGCCGTTACCGGTGGATATGACCTGGTTGCTACCGCCGCAGCAAGACCATCCCGCTTTGCGGCGGGCTCTGGTGAATACCAGTAGCAACTTAGAACCGGTCCACCAGTACAGTCCACGCCAATCCCTCGCTGACACAGAGGATCCACATCCAGCCTGCCGAATCCTAACAAGGAGAACATCACCCTCCACCACCCTAAAGAACTACTACTTCCAGCCAGCCTGCACTGTACTACGTGCGCTGAAATACGAGCAACACTAGGTCAGATCTTCATGTACTGTAGCAGAATATGTGAATTCTCACAACCAGAAGAAATGTTTTTAGTGCTGTAATATAGCATCTACGGTCATCTTTCTTGCCACCACTAAAGTCAATTAGAGGAATTCTGGAACATATGGTGTTTGTTGAAAATGACTTCCTCAATAAGCAGAAATGATCCGATAATAACCCTCAAGAATATTTAGAGCCTCAAGTTCATCATTTCCATCAAGGCTTTGACTATTCCAAAGGCCTGTACCATGGGGAAGACACAATACGGTAGGGCTCTGTACACTGAGGACAAGCAGGGCTCTGTACACTGAGGACAAGCAGGGCTCTGTACACTGAGGACAAGCAGGGCTCTGTACACTGAGGACAAGCAGGGCTCTGTACACTGAGGACAAGCAGGGCTCTGTACACTGAGGACAAGCAGGGCTCTGTACACTGAGGACAAGCGGGGCTCTGTACACTGAGGACAAGAAGGGCTCTGTGCAGTGAGGACAATCAGGACGCTGTACACTGAGGACAAGCAGGGCTCTGTACACTAAGGACAAGCAGGGCTCTGTACACTGAGGACAAGCAGGGCTCTGTGCACTGAGGACAAGCGGGGCTCTGTGCACTGAGGACAAGCGGGGCTCTGTGCACTGAGGACAAGCGGGGCTCTGTGCACTGAGGACAAGCGGGGCTCTGTGCACTGAGGACAAGCGGGGCTCTGTGCACTGAGGACAAGCAGGGCTCTGTACCCTGATGACAAGAAGGGATCTGTACCCTGATGACAAGCAGGGCTCTGTACACTGAGGACAAGCAGGGCTCTGTACACTGAGGACAAGCAGGGCTCTGTGCACGGAGGACAAGCAGGGCTCTGTGCACTGAGGACAAGCAGGGCTCTGTACACTGAGGACAAGCAGGGCTCTATACACTGAGGACAAGCAGGGCTCTGTACACTGAGGACAAGCAGGGATCTGTGCACGGAGGACAAGCAGGGCTCTGTACACTGAGGACAAGCAGGGCTCTGTACCCTGATGACAAGAAGGGATCTGTACCCTGATGACAACCAGGGCTCTGTACACTGAGGACAAGCAGGGCTCTGTACACTGAGGACAAGCAGGGCTCTGTGCACGGAGGACAAGCAGGGCTCTGTGCACTGAGGACAAGCAGGGCTCTGTGCACTGAGGACAAGCAGGGCTCTGTACACTGAGGACAAGCAGGGCTCTATACACTGAGGACAAGCAGGGCTCTGTACACTGAGGACAAGCAGGGCTCTGTGCACGGAGGACAAGCAGGGCTCTGTGCACTGAGGACAAGCAGGGCTCTGTACACTGAGGACAAGCAGGGCTCTGTGCACGGAGGACAAGCAGGGCTCTGTGCACTGAGGACAAGCAGGGCTCTGTGCACTGAGGACAAGCAGGGCTCTGTGCACTGAGGACAAGCGGGGCTCTGTGCACTGAGGACAAGCGGGGCTCTGTGCACTGAGGACAAGCGGGGCTCTGTACCCTGATGACAAGAAGGGATCTGTACCCTGATGACAAGCAGGGCTCTGTACACTGAGGACAAGCAGGGCTCTGTGCACAGAGGACAAGCAGGGCTCTGTGCACTGAGGACAAGCCGGGCTCTGTGCACTGAGGACAAGCAGGGCTCTGTACACTGAGGAGAAGCAGGGCTCTGTACCCTGATGACAAGCAGGGCTTTGTACACGGAGGACAAGCAGGGCTCTGTGCACTGAGGACAAGCGGGGCTCTGTGCACTGAGGACAAGCGGGGCTCTGTGCACTGAGGACAAGCGGGGCTCTGTGCACTGAGGACAAGCGGGGCTCTGTGCACTGAGGACAAGCAGGGCTCTGTGCCCTGATTACAAGCAGGGCCCTGTGCACTGCGGACAAGCTGGTCTCTGTGCACTGCAGACAAGCAGGGCTCTGTGCAGTGAGAACAAGCAGGGCTCTGTGCACTGAGGCTCAGAGACATGCTCCTGGCTCACACAGCCAGGAGCCTGCACAGAGCCCCACTTGTCCCGCCCACACTTCCTGTATTTGGTCTCCTCACAGAGACACACAGGCAAAGGCTGCACGTACAGCGTTTGTTTTTGTAACCCATAAATATAAACATTTTTTAACCAATGTATATTACAAATATACAAATAATAGTATTATCTACATTATATAAAAAGTTTATGAAAACGACAGGTACACTCCTTTACCATGTTAATTGCCTTTAAGAATTTAATAATGATAATAACCTCCTTGTAAGTGAACCATGAACTGAGGTTCTTATCTTAATGGCCTTTAAGGCAGAAGTGTGCGGCATAGAATCCCAGGGTCAAGGAGCAAAGAACATTTTCTTCTATAAACATTTTGATAGTAAAGTGCAGAAATTCGCACAGCTCAGCAATGTCCCATACACCAGTGCTACATCTGTGCTGCTCGGGAGGTTGCACAAGGCATGCTTTCCACTACTAAGCATTTTCCATTCACACGGTCACCAGTCAAAACTATATTTATCCTTAAAGCAATGCTTCTCCACCTTTATCACACTGCCGGGTTATTATACATGCCATAGTGTTATGTAATTTTATGTAATTTGCTGTTGTTATTCTGATTGTTGCTGTTACATCTAATAATTAACTATAATTGAAGATTGGAACGATTCAACGACAATAGTAAAAGTCTTTACAGAATAGAGACTGAAGAAAACCAACAATTCTTTTTTTTTTTTTTATGATAAAAATATCGGACAGGACCTTACTTATTTGTTAGAGCCTCTTAGTTATGGTGCCATTGACAGACATAATGTTTCGTGCATAACAATCCTCCCCTCTTAGGCCTCGTTCACATTGCCTTCGGACTCCGCTATTCAGAGTTCCGTCGGCAATCCAGCAAGAAGGACGGGAGTTTAGTGGAGAAAAAATAGTGGAGAAAAAGTAGTAGCCATTAGCATCCGACCCGTTTTAGGGTCCGATTGGTTAAAAAAAAAAAGAGCAGATCAGACCCTTGACGGGTCGGATGCAAACGGCCATCTGAACCTAGCCTAAGATAAGGAAACTATGTAAATAATGGTGCCGATGAATAACCCATTTTGGACAGTTACGTGAACGTGAAGAAATAGTCTCATTTGCAGTGTCCTTTATATGTGTTTTATTATCCTCAGACACATCTGATGGTGGAGACGATTGTTCCTCTAGTTGGATAAGAGGAGGGTCAGTGGGATGTAGGGCACCTCTTTGAACTGTGAGTGCCTTAGGCTATGTTTCCAAACGGAATTTCGCTTGAAAATTAAGCTTGGAAATTATAATGCACATTGGGGGGGGATTCATCAAGAGTTGTGTAGGTGAACGTCTTTTCACCCCATTAATCTGTGTGGTGGAAACAGTGTACCCGCACCAAATTACCGTATTTTTCGCCATATAAGACGCACTTTTTCTTCCCTAAAACTGGGCGTCTTATACGGCGAATACACCCCTATTGCGGCGGTCCCTGCGTCCATCAACGGCCGGGATCCGCGGCTAATACAGGACATCACCGATCGCGGTGATGCCCTGTATTAACCCTTCAGATGCGGCAATCAAAGCTGACGGCCGCATCTGAAGGGAAAGTGACACTAACCCGGCTGTTCAGTCGGGCTGTTCGGGACCGCCGCGATTTCACCGTGGTGGTCCCGAACAGCCAGACTGAATAGCCGGGTTAGTGCTTACAGGACACCGGGAGGGACCTTACTTGCCTCCTGTATGGCCGAGATTCCCTGTACGGCCGGCGCTTTCCTTCCTCGTCATCACGTCGTCGCATACGTGCGTCGGCGTGCGTAACGACGTGATGACGGCGACGGAGAGCGAGGATACTTGGCAGGCAGCAGAGACGTTCCAGAGCGACGGGGACACGGTGACAGCGATGGAGCGACATCCAGGGCAGCGGTGACGGGTCCGGAGCGGCGGGGACACGTGAGTATTACCTCCTATGCAGTGGTCTTCAATCTCCGGACCTCCAGATGTTGCAAAACTACAACTCCCGGGCATGCTGGGAGTTGTAGTTTTGCAACATCTGGAGGTCTGCAGTTTGAAGACCACTATTGGGTTCAAAATCTTTATTTTTTTAGATTTTGCACCTATAAATTGGGTGCGTCTTATACGCCGGTGCGTCCTATAGGACGAAAAATACGGTAAATGAAAAGTTGCAAAACTTTGGTGCAAACAATCACTGTGCCAAAAAACGGCAAAAAAAAAGGCGGGGGAAGTTAGAACGAATCATAAACTCCCTCCATTGTGTTGAATGTTGAATGGGAATTCCGCTGTCCCATTCACATGGCAGAATTTCCGCTGCTGAAATTTTGCATTCTGTATTCTGTAATCTGTAAGAACATTGAACCCATCTTTAAATTTTGTGGAATTCCAAGGAAGTCTATTAAGGACAGAATCTGTTCACTGAAGACAAGAAAGCCTGCATAAATTCTGCTCAAATTCTGTGCATAATATACAAAACTGCCAAAAATCCACAGCCAGCTTTTTAGAATGGAACGTAGATGTGAAGATAGCCTTAGGGTTAGGATTACTTTCAATAGAAGGTGATATCCATTACTCCACTTCTCAGGTGGTCTATATGTCTTCTGAGAAGATGGCCACCAGTAGTTCTACGACACAGATCCTGCAGTTCCCACTAAGGTTGCTGGTAGAGATGAGCGAATTTACAGTAAATTCGATTCGTCACGAACTTCTCGGCTCGGCAGTTGATGAATTTTCCTGCGTAAATTAGTTCAGCTTTCAGGTGCTCCGGTGGGCTGGAAAAGGTGGATACAGTCCTAGGAGACTCGTTACAGCTTACATTTACTTTAAAGGGGTACTCTGCTCCTAGACATCTTATCCCCGATCCCCACTATCACAGCCATGCGATGACATCACAACCGTGCCCCGCTCATGATGTCATGGCCACGCCCCCTCAATGCTAGTCTACGGGAGGGGCGTGACGACCGCATCGACAGTCAACCAGCACGGAGCAAAGTTCGCTCTGTGCACCGGATGTCTGGGGTGTTGCAGCCGAGATTGCGGGGGTCCCCAGCGGTGGGAACCCCGCGATCAGACATCTTATTCCCTATCCTTTGGATAGGAGATAAGATGTCTAAGGGCGGAGTACCCCTTTAAGGGAAGGTAAACTGCAATAACCTGGCACTTCCACTAAACAATAAACAGACCAATCTGCTTCTGATCGTATTCATTTTGTATATGCCAGAGCCACGGCTGATTTTCGGGGGTGCCGTGTGTTGGCCCCACACCAAACAGATCACCTATCGTGAAGATTTGCCATCAATGTAAATGCCCTAGAAAACTCCTTTAACTTGTGTTCTCTGCATGGTTTCTACATAACTGTGTTTCAGTAACACAATGGAATTTGTGCAGATGTAAACAATGTAAACAGGATTACAATATCTCTTCTTACCATTCATTTCAAGCTACACACATGACTAATAGTTGTTGCATTAAAGGGGTACTCTGGCGTTTAGACATCTTATCCCCTTAGACTACGCCCCCCCCCCCCCCCCGTTTATTATCAGTCCCCGAAGTGTGTTCGCTCCGGGTCTGATTACTGTCGATCACGGGGCCAGAGCGTTGTGACGTCAAGGCTCTGCACCCGTATGACATCATGCTCCGCCCCCCTCAATGCAAGCCTATGGGAGGGGGCGTGACAGCTGTCACGCCCCCTCCCATAGGCTTGCATTGAGGGGCGGAGCGTGACGTCACACGGGGGCGGAGGCGTGACGTCACACGCCAGTGGCCCTGTGGTCGCCGGTAATCAGACCCGGAGCGAACACGCTCCGGGGACTGATTATAAACGGGGTGCGGCGTGCAAGATCACAGGGGTCCCCAGCGGCGGGACCCCCGCGATCAGGCATCTTATCCCCTATCTTTTGGATAGGGGATAAAATGTCTAAGCGCCGGAGTACCCCTTTAAAGGAATGAAAAGATATGCCTTCTGGTACATATTATATTTTGTATTTAACAGATATCATGGTTTGTGGAGTTGAATGCATTGCTTGTCTAAGTTGTAGAATAGCCCCAGTCTACGCGCCTTGTAACCATCAAACCACAGATGAGCCGTCTAGCAGAGGCTGCTTGACCAAGGACAGGAAGTGGAATGAAATGTTCTGTACAATTGCACAGTATTAGGCTTCTATGACTCACATATGAGGTTATCAGTATGGGAACAGCAGAAGAATTTCATGAACAAATAACCTGCAGCTTATTGTCTGCAGGTTAACTGACCCTCAAAACGCGTTGTCACTGATATTTCTCATAAACAAGGAGAGTTGTGTGTCCTATAATAACCCCTGAGCCACCATGCTGTCCATGGGTGCCGATAAGGAGACCATAAAAGTGGCTGGGAGCTTAAATACCCAGACCCAACAACACTTCGTCAACGGGGTTGGATTAAAGGTGTACTCCAGTGAATAACATTTTTTTTTTAAATCAACTGGTGCCAGAAAGTTAAAAAGATTTGTAAATTACTTCTATTTAAAAATCATAATCCTTCCAGTACTTCTTAGCTGCTGTATACTCCAGAGGAAGTTATTTTCTTTTTAAAGGGGTACACAAGTGGAATTTTTTTCTTTTTAAATGAACTGGTGCCAGAAAGTTAAAGGAAAACTGTCTCTTGTCTTCTCCTGCACTATCCACAGGTACTGGTGTATAGTGCGGGAGACGCTGATTAAAACGAGCCCTACCTTGTCCGGATCTGCGCCGCCGTTCTCCCGCAATTGTAGTTTTATTATCTGTTGAAATCTTCTTGTAACTGGCACGGGCGGGGCTTCGGCGCTTAACTGGCACTGATGTCAGCGCCGCTTATGAATATTCATCCCCCCTCCCCCCAGTTAGGAGTGGCAAAGAGAGGGAGGGCTGGAGGGAGGGAGGGGGGATGAATATTCATAAGCGGCGCTGACGTCAGTGCCAGTTAAGCGCAGAAGCCCCGCCCGTGCCAGTTACAGGAAGATTTCAACAGATAATAAAACTACAATTGCAGGAGAACTGCGGGGCAGATCCGGACAAGCAAGGGCTCGTTTTAATCAGCGTCTCCCGCACTATCCACCAGTACCTGTGGATAGTGCAGGAAAAGACAAGAGACAGTTTTCCTTTAAACAGATTTGCAAATGACTTCTATTAAAAAATCTTTACCCTTCCAGTACTTCTTAGCAGCTGTATGCTACTGAGGAAATTTTCTGTCCGACCACTGTGCTCTCTGCTGACACCTCTGTCTGTCTCAGGAACTGTCCAGAGCAGGATAGGTTTGCTATGGGGATTTGCTCCTGCTCTTGACAGTTCCTGAGACAGACAGAGGTGTCAGCAGAGAGCATTGTGGTCAGACAGAAAAGAGCTACACAACTTCCTGTGGAGCATATAGCAGCTGATAAGTACTGGAAGGATTACTATTTTTTAATAGAAGTAATTTACATATCTGTTTAACATTCTGGCACCAGTTGATTAAAAAAAATAAAAAATGTTTTTCACTGGAGTACAACTTCAAACTTCTGCCAGACTCTACTAGTAGTGGCTTATCTCCCCAAGAACAGAAGGATAGGGCTGTTGAAATCCAACAGGCCTGATCCTTCTCCCTCAACATCATCTGTGGGAGGGGGAGAATCAGCAGGCCCTATATACATAAGATGATTAGCTGGTTCTGGTTTGGCCAAAATACGTCTAAACTATATTGGGGCCTTAAAGAGGTACTCAGTTACTCATTGTTTGGAACAAACTGTTCCAAACACTGGAGCCGGCGCCGGGAGCTTGTAATGTCATAGCCCCGCCCCATCAATGCAAGTCTATGGGAGGGGCGTGGTGGCTGTCACACCCCCTCCGATAGACTTGTATTGAGGGTGCGGGGTGTGATGTCATGAGGGGAAGGGGCTATGACATCACGAGCTCCCGGCACCGGCTCCAGCATTCGGAACAGCGTGCAGAGTACCCCTTTAAATCCTTGGTTTTGGCTGTATGGCCAGCTTTACACCTCCAGTAATTGACTGTAAGGGAGAACCTACCTGGTCATAGCCAGAAGCATATACTATTACCTCCCCTAAGAACCAAAGCATTGTAAAGCTGGCCACACCCATACGAGAAACCGTCTTCACTATGGCACTTATGCTTCGTCCACTATTTAGGGCCCCCCCACATAAAATTGAGTCCTGTAAGAAGACGTCTTCATACAATTGTTAGGATTCGGCTAGCTGGATGTGGATCCTCTGTGTCAGAGAGGGATTGGTGTGGACCGTGTCGGTGGACCGGTTCTAGGGTTGCTACTGGTTTTCACCAGACCCTGCCGCAAAGCGGGATGGTCTTGCTGCGGCGGTAGCAACCAGGTCGTATCCACCGGCAACGGCTCAACCTCGCTGACTGCTGAGAGGGCGTGGGACAGAAGGACTAGACAGAGGCAAGGTCAGACATAGCAGAAGGTCGGGGCAGGCGGCAAGGTTCGTAGTCAATGTGGATAGCAGAAGATCTGGAACACAGGCTTTGGACAACACTAAACGCTTTCACTGGCACAAGGCAACAAGATCCGGCAAGGAAGTGCAGGGGAAGTGAGGTAATATACACAGGGAGCAGGTGGAGGCTAATTAGACTGATTGGGCCAGGCACCAATCACTGGTGCACTGGCCCTTTAAATCCTAGAGAGCTGGCGCGCGCGCCCTAGAGAGCGGAGCCGCGCGCGCCAGAACATGACAGCCGGGGACCGGGACGGGTAAGTGGCTTGGGATGCGATTCGCGAGCGGGCGCGTCCCGCTATGCGAATCGCATCCCCATCGCGAATGTCAGTGCAGCGCTCCCGGTCAGCGGGTCTGACCGGGGCGCTGCAGAGAGGAGAACGCTGCGCCGCAACAATAAAGTAAAATCTCCTCAAATCACAATTTCATACAGAAGGCAAAACAATAGTAACAGTGGCCATAGACACGACACGGCTAATGTCTATAAGTAGCAGTAGACAGGGATCTTTTGGGTGTACGTCCAATACGGAAAGTATACAGTTTGGGGGAGAATTATAAAAACCTGTGTAGAGGAAGAGTGGTGCAGTTGCCCATGGCAACCAATCAGATCGCTTCTTTCATTTTTCACAGGTCTCTTTAAAAATGAAAGAAGCCATCTGATTGGTTACCATGGGCAACTGCACCACTCTTCCTCTGCAGTTTTTGATAAATCTCCCCCTTTATGTTTATTTATTTTCTCATTTGTCATGTGCATCTACCAGAAAGCACCGGTACACAGGCGTTTGCAGGGTTCTTGCTATAAACCATTACACAAACATGAAAGCAGTGAGGGGCATTGGACTGTGTATTCAGAATAGGCTGAGGAACCAGCCGGAGGTCATTATAGGTCACGCGCCCTTGTGATCCAAGCGCACAACATATGAAGTTCACTTGCTCCACCTCACACACAAGTGGCCCTGTGTAATGTGCGGGGAAGACTGGGAAGGACAAGAGCAGCATTGTGGAGTTGAAAGGAGATTATTATTGGCATGGGGTTGAGCCAGGCAGAACATTTTAGTCATATGACTAATTCACCATTATTAGTGGAAATTCATCTAGTGGTTTTAGAACACATGACGTCTATGATGTATAGATTATCATCGAGCTCATCAAATTTGAAAACGGTGCTAACCACTGAGCCACCATGCTCACCATGCTCTCCATGGCCTTAAAGGGGTATTCCATGAAAAAACTTTTTTTTATATAAACTGGCTCCAGAAAGTTAAACAGATTTGTAAATTACTTCTATTAAAAAATCTTACTCCTTTCAATAATTATAAACTGCTGAAGTTGAGTTGTTGTTTTCTGTCTGGCAACAGTGTGCAGTTCCCGAGACAAGCAGCGATGTCAGCAGAGAGCAGAGTAGAAGAGGTTTGCTATGGGGATTTGCTTTTAAACTGGGCAGTTCCAGAGACACGTGTCATCAGAGAGCACTTAGACAGAAAAAAAACAGCTCAACTTCAGCAGCTCATAAGTACTGAAAGGATTAAGATTTTTTAATATAAGTAATTTAAAAATCTGTTTAACTTTCTGGAGCCAGTTGATATATAAAAAAAAGTTTTTTCATGGATAACCCCTTTAAGGGCCTTAAGAAAATAGACATTCCAAATAAATTATACATTGATCCACATACATAATATGTCTACTTTATGTTTGCATCATAAAGGTGACGAGTTTTTACTTTTGGAAGACACCAGAGGGCTTCAAAGTTCAGCAGCAATTTTCCAATTTTTTACAAAATTTTCAAAATATAAATTTTTCAGGGACCAGTTCAGTTTTGAAGTGGATTTAAAGGGCCATCATATTAGAAATACCCCACAAATGACCCAATTATAAAAACTGCGCCCTTCAAAGTATCCAAAATGACATTCAATTAGTGTGTTAACCCTTTAGTTGTTTCACAGGAATAGCAGCAAAGTAAAGGAGAAAATTCGAAATCTTCATTTTTTACATTCACATGTTCTTGGAAACCCAGTTTTTGAATTTTTACAAGGGGTAAAAGGAGAGAAATCTTCCTAAAATGTGTAACCCAATTTCTCTCGAGTAAGGAAATACCTCATATGTGTATGTCAAGTGTTCAGTAGAGGCGCAGTAGAGGGCTCAGAAGGGAAGGAGCGACAATGGAATTTTGAAGAGTGAGTTTTTCTGAAATGGTTTTTGGGGGGCATGTCACATTTAAGAAGCCCCTATGGTGCCAGAACAGCAAAAAAAAACACATGGCATACTATTTTGGAAACTACACCCCTCAAGGAACATAACAAGGGGTACAGTGAGCCTTCACACCCCACAGGTGTTTCACGACTTCATGTCAAAGTTGGATGTGTTAATAAAAAAAAAAAATTTCACTAAAATGCTAGTTTTCCCCCAAATTTAAAATTTTTACAAGGAGTAATAGGAGAAAATGCCCCCCAAAATTTGTAACCCCATCTCTTCTGAGTATGGTAATACCCCATGTGTGGACATCAAGTGCACTGCGGGCGCACTACAATGCTCAGAAGAGAAGGAGTCACATTTGGCTTTTGGAAAGCACATTTTGCTGAAATAGTTTTTCTAGGGCATGTCGCATTTAGGAAGCCCCTATGGTGACAGAACAGTTAAAAAAAACCCACATGGCATACTATTTTGGAAACTACACCCCTCAAGGAACGTAACAAGGGGTACAGTGAGCTTTAACAACCCACAGGTGTTTGACGACTTTTCGTTAAAGTTGGATGTGTAAATGAAAAAAAAAAATTTTTTCACTAAAATGCTGGTTTTCCCCCAAATTTTACATTTTTACAAGGGGCAATAGGAGAAAATTACCCCCAAAATTTGTAACCCCATCTCTTCTGAGTATGGTGATACCCCATGTGTGGACGTCAAGTGCACTGCGGGCGCACTACAATGCTCAGAAGAGAAGGAGTCACATTTGGCTTTTGCAAAGCACATTTTGCTGAAATGGTTTTTATGGGGCATGTCGCATTTAGGAAGCCCCTATGGTGCCAGAACAGTAAAAAAAAAACACATGGCATACTATTTTGGAAACTACACCCCTCAAGGAACGTAACAAGGGATACAGTGAGCCTTAACACCCCACAGGTGTTTGATGACTTTTCGTTAAAGTTTGATGTGTAAATGAAAAAAATATATATTTTCACTAAAATGCTGGTTTTCCCCAAAATTTTACATTTTTACAAGGGGTAATAGGAGAAAATGCCCCCCAAAATGTGTAACCCCATCTCTTCTGAGTATGGTAATACCCCATGTGTGGATGTCAAGTGCACTGTGGGCGCACTACAATGCTCAGAAGAGAAGGAGTCACATTTGGCTTTAGGAACGCACATTTTGCAGAAATGGTTTTTGGGGGGCATGTCGCATTTAGGAAGCCCCTATGGTGCCAGAACAGCAAAAAAAAAAAAAAAAACACATGGCATACTATTCTGGAAACTACACCCCTCAAGGAATGTAACAAGGGGTCCAGTGAGCCTTACCACGCCACAGGTGTTTGACTACTTTGGATGTGTAAATTATTATTATTTTTTTTTTTTTACTAAAATGAAGTTTTTTCCCCAAATTTTTGATTTTTGGAAGGGGTAATACGAGAAAATGCCCCCCAAAATGTGTAACCCCATCTCTTCTGAGTATGATAATACCCCATGTGTGGACATCAAGTGCACTGCGGGCGCACTACAATGCTCAGAAGAGAAGGAGTCACGTTTGCAAATTTTGCTGAAATGGGAGTGAAGTCAGGGGCCTTGAGCTTCAAAATCGCTGCCTGTGTAGCCAGAGCAGTGGGACCCCCCCTCAAGGGGCATTACATGAGGTAATTAATAAACGTTACATGGGGTAAGTTACTAAAATGGGGTACAGTGGGATATAAAATTATAAAACAGGTTATGTTCCCAGAATGATGACCCAGAGCATAGCCAAAACTAAAGAATATGGCCACCCCAAACCCTATGCTCTGAATCATCATTCTGGGAATGTGATGTGTGTAGCCGTCCCTAACCTGTTGCCTCAAATACGCACCCCGCTCAGGTGGAGAGAGAGCGCTGCGCATTTGAGGCAACATAAAAAGTCCCCGATGATAGTGACTCAGTGACCCATAACCCGTTTTTTTAAAAAAATCCCCCCAGAGGTCTTATCAGTTTATTTTATCTTATTTTTTGCTGAAATTTTTTTTGGGGCAATTTAGTGGTTTTATGGGGTTAAAATTTGGAATGTACTCTGGACTTGGTACATTGGGGTCAAATTATGGAAAATTAAAATGAAAAGGGAAAATTTAGTATCGCATGGAAGTGTGATACTCCCTGAAGCAGTTTTTAATGCAGAGGCCCGGATGATCGGGGGCAAGTGTCACATTGATAGGTGGTGTCCTTCCGTATCCCCCTCCTGTGACACACTCTGCATTTTTTCTGGGATGGTCCCTTCTTTCCAGTGTGGGGGACTTCACCTGGAAAGTGTTGGCCTGGGACGATCCTGGCACCTATTACTCCAGTTCCTTGGGAAGTCCGGCCTGCTCTTTCCCGGTCAGCAAAGATCAGGACCTTTAGGACTTCTTCTTGGAACTGGAGGAATGTCCCAGTGCTGCCAGCGTTCTGGTACAGTACAAAAGAGTTGTACATGGCAACCTGTACCAAATAGACCTCAACTTTCTTGTACCATACACGTGTTTTCCGCATGGCGCTATATGGCTTCAGAATTTGATCAGACAGTGTGTGGGGTGGGGGGGTGGGGGATGTATGTAGTATGTATGTATGTATGTATGTATGAGTGCTTGGTGTAACTATTAGATATAATGGTGTGTGATTAGAAATCACCCACCGTTATATAAGGAAGGAAAAAAATTTGTGCACCAAAAAACAGTGGGGGGGGGGGGCAAATGCAGCGCCCTGAACCCCTAATAGGGCCCGGGTCACACTGAAAAATTTGTGGTGGACCCTTGGGGACCTATTAGGGGGTCGGGGGGGGGGGGGATTTTTATTCATTTTTTTTACTTTTTTACACTCACTCCTACCTTGCCCTGGAGTGTATTCTTTCCCTGCTCTGTCCCTGCAGATCTTCTTCCCTGAGGGGGCTCTGATCGCACAGAGCGGGAGTCCCTGGCACCTTCGAGCAGCTTTGCCCGCTGACTGAACTCAGTTGACGGGCAGAGCTGCAAGAAGATGCAGTTAACCCCTCCCCTGCCGTCTGCTATTGGCTGGACCCCCCACTGATGACCCCCCCACGGCATTTGCACGGGATGCCTGCTGAACGATATCAGCAGGCAGGTCCTTAAGGGGTTAAAGATAAGCCCCCACCACACTCCTCTTCCCATTCAAAGTACATGAATGCTCAACCACGTCTATAGGGGGTATTAGGAGACATAGCTGTCAGTCTAAACGGAGGTAGGGCAGACGGATATTGCATGTATACAGGTGTGATGTCCCGGTATGGGCTATGCATCCCACAGTCCTATCAGCTTGAGTCCCTGCATGTCCCCAGGCCTCACCTGCATTGTACCCCTATAATTTGTATAGTTGTATATTATTTGTAAAGGAACTTTGATATGGTCACATGGTTATTGATCACATGATAATGGTTGTCACATGTTAAAGTCACATGTTTTGTTTCCCAGAGAGCACCAGGTGACCAGATGACCCGCAGCTAGCCCTGAGGTCAAGTCCAGTCCAGACGTTTCAGAGCCAGTGTCCAGCACATCTGGAGGCCTCAAGCCTAAATTACAGCCACAAGTCAGTAAGTCAAGTCATCTCTGTCCGCTGTCACTATCTTCAGTCAAGTCAAGTCTATTATAGTCAGCGTGGCTGTCCTAAAGTCTGTCAAAGTCACTGCAAGTCCCAGCAAGCTGCGAGGTCCCCTGTGTTACTGGTCACCTCTCTGGGATCCTGGCCTAGCTGTAAAGACTGTACCATCTATCTACCTCAGTAAAGCTACCATTAACCTTGACCTGGCCTTGGACTATTATTTGCCCAGCCTAACTAGGACTAGCGGTGCTACCGTTCGGGTGGTTCTCGGTAAAACCACACCCTGGCGTCACAAACATTTAGGGGTTAACACCATCTGCCCCTGGGCTACAACATCTGCCCCTACAACTAGTTTTAAGAGCATTTGTATATAGCAGAATAATACAGTGCAGGTGTCATCCAGATATATGGATTGTGAGGTTATTTATTAGTAACTGTGCCATCTCATGCTTAGGGAGCACATGTGTGTATGTATATATATATATATATATATATATATATATATATATATCACAGTCTGGTTCAGTAACACACCCAAAAGGAAATGTCTAACAATGTATATCCTAATGTGGCGGAGGGGTGTATAGGGGATCATTTTTCACACACGTCTATTCTAACTACATCTCATGAAGGCGTAGCAGAGCTATATAGCTGTTTAACTCTTTAGCTAGGCCAAGCACTCCTGGCTGCTTCTATAACTATCTAGAACTAGAACAATATTTTGAAGTGGTTGCCTGACCGATTTTCACACAGAAGGAATCTTAAAGGGGTTATCCAGGAATAAAAAAGCAGAGATAATTTCTTTCAAAAAAACGCTCCCTGTCTGTCTCCAGGTTGGGTGTGGTTTTACAACTTGGCTCCATTCACTTCAATGGAACTGAGCTGCAGAACCACACCCAACCTGGAGACAGACGGGAAGAGGTTTTTGAAAGAAACTGGCTCTGATTTTCGATTCCTGGATAACCCCTTTAAAATGAATCATAGATTACAGTTTACCCCTTCCCCCAAATGTTTTATCATCCAAAAAATCAGCTCCCTGCGACCCTAGTACACCTGCCTGAAAATCTGCTCGCTTCCCAGTTTATGGATGTCGGAGCACGCAGCTTGAGACTACATCTCCCATCATTCCTATGCGTATATATCCTGAATCTTTCTTACCACCCACCATTGGCATAATACACTCCCATCAATGACTCTGTATAAACATCCCTAGCTAACTTGCATATTCAGTGACTGGGAGGTACCGACTGAACAGAGGGAGGTGGAAAGAATTGTGATGTTCCAGGCCCAAAATGGCCGCCGCAGCACTGAGAGACGGCGGACACGCTGATTTATGACGAATAAGAATAGAATAAAAAACACCTCCTAAATAAAATGGGCAACTCTATAATAAATAAAAGTCATATTCATGACCTGTTTTACAAACTATAAAAAGCCACCAAAAATACAAAATAACATAAAATAACATAAAATAACATAAAATTAAAAAAACAACTTTTGTTCTCAGACGAATATGAATTTATTTATGTAGCGCTAGCAAATTAAGCTGAACTTTTTTAGGGTACAAATAAGGACAAAGATCAAAAAGGAGAGCCCTACTCACAAGAACCTTCAATCTATACCAGTGGTCTCTAAACTGTGGCCCTCCAGATGTTGCAAAACTACAACTCCCAGCATGCCCGGACAGCCAATGGCTCCTCTCTCCATTACATGCTGGATGTTGTAGTTTTGCAACATCCGGAGGGCCACTGTTGTAGACGACTGATCTATGCGAAGCTGCTGCTAAGGGATTCTGGCAGCGGCTCATCCCTCCTCTCTGGCAGAAAATTCTGCAGCCGAAATTCAAATGCCGGCCTTTGCAAAAATCTGCCCGGTCTGCTTTGCGGTCGATGGTGACGGCTTTGCCACTGATGGGATATCTGCCCAAAATATCTCCAGGCGGAGTTTCCGTAGTGTGAATGTAGCCTCAAGGTTCTACAGATTGTAGTCCAACCCGACCGCTACTTCTTGTACCCATCTTATTTGCCGAGTTGTGCAACAATGTGTCTACTGTCATATGATTTCCTCTATATTGATAAACAAAGAAGCATTGTTTATCCTGTCGAACATAATGTAACGTCAAATCTTTCTTGTGACTCCTCAGCCAAGTGATTAACTTTATTAACTCGAAATTTTAGGTAATTTATGTCTATTTTGTAAAAAAATAAATAAATAAATTAAAAAAACCACATAAGCCCAGATAAGGATTCATTCAACACAACCCTATATTTTCTGTAAACTTTGGCCTGATCCTCCCTGGCATTAGGGTGCGTTCACACTGAGGATTTCACGAGGAATAATTTCGGTCAGGAAATTGTTACCTTCTGTCATTTTATCCATCAAGCAGAATTCAGGCGGAATTTGAGAGGAATTCAAATGGAATTTCCATGCGGAAATGAAGAGGAATGGAGGAGGAGGCTACTTAATCTACTTTTCTAAATTCCGCTCGAATTCCGCTTGAAAACAATGTTGGGCAGAATTTTTTTTTACCATTGACTTCTATTCTGCTCGCGGATTCCTCTTGAAGGATGAACATGTTCTTTCTTCGGGTATGTTCACACTGAGGGTTTGGAGAGGAATTTCCGTGAGTAATTCTGCTCGCTTATTCCTCTCCAAATCATTCAGCAGCGAAAAACCCCATAGCATGTAATGAAAATTCTGCTCCTCAGTTCACACTGAGGAATTTCCGCTAGCGGAATTCCGTCACTGAATTCCGTTCCGCATGAAGAATGAACATGTTCGTTCTTCATGCGGAATTCGCATGGTAACTCCATAGAAGTCAATGTAAACATTTTTCTCAGGCCACCACACTTCCGTGCGGAATTTGCGCCGAATTGCCACGGAGTTCCTGCAGAAATTGCGCGGAATTCCCGCAAAAAAAAAATTTACAATGTCTTCTATGCTGCACTGAACTCCGCATTGATTTCTGTGCAGAATCAGCGCGAATTCCGTGCAGATTCCGCGCAGATTACTTGCAGATTCCGCCCGGATTCCGCGCAGAGTCCGAGCGGAAAAAAACTGTCATTTCTGAGCGGATTTGTTCACCGCAAATTCCGATAAGTGTGTGAACATATCCTTCAAGCGGAAAGGAGTTCAGCGTCGGAATTATGCTAGCAGAATTTCCGCAGTGTAAACAGGACAGCAGAAGAAACATTAAAGTCAATGGGCAGAGGAGATGTGCGTTAATTTGGAGATGTAAATTAATTAAAAGATGTAAATTAATTAAAAGGAGAGTAAAGTCCTCTTGAATTACTCAGTGTGAACGAGCCCTGGGGGAGATTTATCAAAAGCTGTGCAGAGGAAAAGTTGACCAGTTGCCCATAGCAACCAATCAGATCGCTTCTTTCATTTTTAAAAGAGCCTCTCAAAAATGAAAGTAGTGATCTGATTGGTTGCTATGGGCAACTGGTCAACTTTTCCACTACACAGCTTTTGATAAATCTCCCCCCATATATATAGTAAATTTGAGTAGCCGTATTAGTCCAGTGATGCAGATGCAAATATATATACTGTAAATATATGTATACACGCAAGACAGAGCGTTATAGTCGGAGAGTTTGTAACATTGTTTATGTTACTTTGTAATAGAGATAATATAGTATATCCTAAGGCTATGGTCGCATTTACATTGTGGTTTTAGTTTATAAAGGAAGACACGATATATTGCCAAGAAATTCCACCTGCATCGGCATTGACTTATAATAGAGGTCCATGGAGTTTTGCTACTTTTCCCGTCCGATCCAGGGACATAACTATAGGGGGGGGGGGTGTCCCATAAGAGCAGTGGTCCCCAAACTGTGGCCCTCCAGATGTTGCAAAACTACAATTCCCAGCATGCCTGGACAGCCGTTGGCTGTCCAGGCATGCTGGGAGTTGTAGTTTTGCAACATCTGGAGGGCCACAGTTTTGGGACCACTGCATAAGAGGATAGTAGGGTAACTATTAGGGCACATGGGGGCTCCCGTTGCAGTTATGCTATTGGTCAGATCAGATGGGGCTACTAACAAATCCCACCTACCGTCCTACTGTATACAGTTCCCCTATATGTTTTTTTTTTTTTTTTAAGGAAAACTGTATACAACCATATAGAAAACCGTATACATAGACATCCCATTCAAAAACATATGCAACAAGAAGCATCCGGTTGCACACGTTTATGGCCGTGTACGGTTTTGTGCATTTTTTTTTTTTAATGTACACAAAAGTGCTGTCTACTACAGATTTGAGTCCTGTTTAAAAACCGTACGCAAACCGTATACGTTTTTTTTTAACATTGAAGTCAATGAAAAATGGACGGGTTTACAGTGACATAAAGTTTTTGGGATCTGTTTTTTTCTAGCACATGGAAAACCACACCTACTGTCCTTGGAATTTTAATAAAACAATCTGAACTTTATTGCAAGAAAGTGTCTTAACGATAAAAACTGTATTAAACTGTAAACGTTAAACCGTAAACTGTATTAAACCGTAAAACCGTATACGTTTTTTTTTTTAACATAGGCGTCAATGGGAACCGTACAGAACTGTATGTGCGTACGATTCCATCCGGTTTTCACCATACGGTTTTTGACTTTGCACAGGTTTTTTTTTCTTGGAATTTCAATCAAACAAGTGAAACTTTATTCAAAATGGAGTAAAAATTTAAAAACGTATTCGTTTTTTTCTTAAAAAACGGATGCAACCGGACATCATTTTTCAAACTGTATACGGTTTTCAACCGTATATGAGTTAAAATTTGTACATAGTTTAGTCAGGTTTTGAGGAATCCGTTTTTCATGAAAAACCTGATACGGGAAATGTATTGCAAAAACGTGGTGTGCATGCACCCTTGAACACACTGCAAAATCACAATGGATAAGGGTGCATTCACACCACGTTTTTTTCCTGTATCAGGTTTTTGATGAAAAACTGATTCCTCAAAACCGGACTATACTGTATCAAAACGTGTGTACAAATTTTACCCCGTATATGGTTAAAAACCGTATACAGTTTAAAAAGTCATCAGTTTTTTATGGAAAAAAAACGTATACGTTTTAAACTTTTCCCTCCATTATAAATACAGTTTAACTTGTTTCATTGAAATTTCAAGAAAAAAAAACCTGAAAAGTCAAAAGCCATATGGTAAAAACCTGATGGAACCGTACGCACATACAGTTCTGTAAGGTTCCTATAGACTCCCATGTTTAAAAAAAAACGTATACGGTTTAATACAGTTTTTCTCCCGGACCAAAAACCATGGTAGACTACAGTTTTGGGTACGGGTAAAAAAAAACTGACAAGACCGTACAGGATGCAAAACGGACACAACCTGATGCATCTTTTGGCATACGGTTCTCAATGGAGAGTCAATGCATACGGTTTTCAATACGGTTCCGTGCGGTTTTCACATTGAAAACGTATACGGGAAGTGTATTGCAAAAACGTGGTGTGAATGCAGCCTAAAACATACTCAGTTCTGCTGCGTCCAACTAACTCAGCACTGCTGTGCCCAGCAAACTCAGCCCAGCTGCCTCTCTACAAGGTAGATTAACAGCATTACGTGTTTCTCAATGCAGAACTTTATTCACTTTCTAGTCACATCCATCCAGACCAGTGTTTCCCAACCAGGGTGCCTTCAGCTGTTGCAAAACTACAACTCCCAGCATGCCCGGACAGCCAAAGGCTGTCCGGGCATGCTAGGAGTTGTAGTTTTGCAACAGCTGGAGGCACCCTGGTTGGGAAACACTGATCCAGACCAAGGCAAAGGGATATGGAGACCAGCCCGGTCCCCCAACTTACGCAAAACTTAAAGTATCAAGTATTCCAAGACCACCAATAAACTTACATGGATGAGGGGGCGGCTGTGAGGGTTCTCCAGAGCTTCACATCCAGGTATATGGGAAGGTGCTGGGGTCAAAGCAGATTCATCTGAAAAAGAACCACAGATGAGGGAGAAGGGAGCAGAAGAGTCACATCTCTAGAAGAAGTCACATCACAGGAAACATGCTGCCTCCAGTCACCCAGCAGGATGAGAGGCTACAGGGGAGGAGAAGTGCAAGCAGGGGGTTGGGAGGGGGTAGGAGCTCAGCAATGTGTCAAGGCAAAGCAGGATCCCAGCTACAGGGAATGAAGTGACAAAGTTCTGGAGGGGGCGGGGGTCCCAAAACAATGGGACACAGGAAGGAGAAGGACTCCTTACTGGGATGTATGGAGTAGGGGGTCTAACGCTGCATGTTTAGAGGAGGAAAGGGGGCGCTATTTTTAGGTAGATATCTTATTACAGGAGGTTTAGGGATATTTGCAGCGGGAATGTGAAGATGTTTAGTCCAGGTATACAGAGTACTAAGATTGTGGGTGTATGTACAGTTCTCCCAGCAGTGAGGGTGTATGTACAGTACAGTGGAGGTCTCCCAGCAGTGAGGGTGTATGTACAGGTCTCCCAGCAGTGAGGGTGTATGTACAGTACAGTGGAGGTCTCCCAGCAGTGAGGGTGTATGTACAGTACAGTGGAGGTCTCCCAGCAGTGAGGGTGTATGTACAGTACAGTGGAGGTCTCCCAGCAGTGAGGGTGTATGTACAGTACAGTGGAGGTCTCCTAGCAGTGAGGGTGTATGTACAGGTCTCCCAGCAGTGAGGGTGTATGTACAGTACAGTGGAGGTCTCCCAGCAGTGAGGGTGTATGTACAGTACAGTGGAGGTCTCCTAGCAGTGAGGGTGTATGTACAGTACAGTGGAGGTCTCCTAGCAGTGAGGGTGTATGTACAGGTCTCCCAGCAGTGAGGGTGTATGTACAGTACAGTGGAGGTCTCCTAGCAGTGAGGGTGTATGTACAATACAGTGGAGGTCTCCTAGCAGTGAGGGTGTATGTACAGTACAGTGGAGGTCTCCTAGCAGCGAGGGTGTATGTACAGTACAGTGGAGGTCTCCCAGCAGTGAGGGTGTATGTACAGTACAGTGGAGGTCTCCCAGCAGTGAGGGTGTATGTACAGTACAGTGGAGGTCTCCTAGCAGTGAGGGTGTATGTACAGGTCTCCCAGCAGTGAGGGTGTATGTACAGTACAGTGGAGGTCTCCTAGCAGTGAGGGTGTATGTACAATACAGTGGAGGTCTCCTAGCAGTGAGGGTGTATGTACAGTACAGTGGAGGTCTCCTAGCAGCGAGGGTGTATGTACAGTACAGTGGAGGTCTCCCAGCAGTGAGGGTGTATGTACAGTACAGTGGAGGTCTCCTAGCAGTGAGGGTGTATGTACAATACAGTGGAGGTCTCCTAGCAGTGAGGGTGTATGTACAGTACAGTGGAGGTCTCCTAGCAGCGAGGGTGTATGTACAGTACAGTGGAGGTCTCCCAGCAGCGAGGATGTATGTACAGGTCTCCCAGCAGTGAGGGTGTATGTATGTACAGTACAGTGGAGGTCTCCTAGCAGTGAGGGTGTATGTACAGTACAGTGGAGGTCTCCCAGCAGTGAGGGTGTATGTACAGTACAGTGGAGGTCTCCCAGCAGTGAGGGTGTATGTACAGTACAGTGGAGGTCTCCCAGCAGTGAGGGTGTATGTACAGTACAGTGGAGGTCTCCTAGCAGTGAGGGTGTATGTACAGTACAGTGGAGGTCTCCCAGCAGTGAGGGTGTATGTACAGTACAGTGGAGGTCTCCCAGCAGTGAGGGTGTATGTACAGTACAGTGGAGGTCTCCCAGCAGTGAGGGTGTATGTACAGTACAGTGGAGGTCTCCTAGCAGTGAGGGTGTATGTACAGTACAGTGGAGGTCTCCCAGCAGTGAGGGTGTATGTACAGTACAGTGGAGGTCTCCCAGCAGTGAGGGTGTATGTACAGTTCTCCCAGCAGTGAGGGTGTATGTACAGTACAGTGGAGGTCTCCCAGCAGTGAGGGTGTATGTACAGTACAGTGGAGGTCTCCCAGCAGTGAGGGTGTATGTACAGTACAGTGGAGGTCTCCCAGCAGTGAGGGTGTATGTACAGTACAGTGGAGGTCTCCTAGCAGTGAGGGTGTATGTACAGGTCTCCCAGCAGTGAGGGTGTATGTACAGTACAGTGGAGGTCTCCCAGCAGTGAGGGTGTATGTACAGTACAGTGGAGGTCTCCTAGCAGTGAGGGTGTATGTACAGGTCTCCCAGCAGTGAGGGTGTATGTACAGTACAGTGGAGGTCTCCTAGCAGTGAGGGTGTATGTACAATACAGTGGAGGTCTCCTAGCAGTGAGGGTGTATGTACAGTACAGTGGAGGTCTCCTAGCAGCGAGGGTGTATGTACAGTACAGTGGAGGTCTCCCAGCAGTGAGGGTGTATGTACAGTACAGTGGAGGTCTCCCAGCAGTGAGGGTGTATGTACAGTACAGTGGAGGTCTCCTAGCAGTGAGGGTGTATGTACAGGTCTCCCAGCAGTGAGGGTGTATGTACAGTACAGTGGAGGTCTCCTAGCAGTGAGGGTGTATGTACAATACAGTGGAGGTCTCCTAGCAGTGAGGGTGTATGTACAGTACAGTGGAGGTCTCCTAGCAGCGAGGGTGTATGTACAGTACAGTGGAGGTCTCCCAGCAGTGAGGGTGTATGTACAGTACAGTGGAGGTCTCCTAGCAGTGAGGGTGTATGTACAATACAGTGGAGGTCTCCTAGCAGTGAGGGTGTATGTACAGTACAGTGGAGGTCTCCTAGCAGCGAGGGTGTATGTACAGTACAGTGGAGGTCTCCCAGCAGCGAGGATGTATGTACAGGTCTCCCAGCAGTGAGGGTGTATGTATGTACAGTACAGTGGAGGTCTCCTAGCAGTGAGGGTGTATGTACAGTACAGTGGAGGTCTCCCAGCAGTGAGGGTGTATGTACAGTACAGTGGAGGTCTCCCAGCAGTGAGGGTGTATGTACAGTACAGTGGAGGTCTCCCAGCAGTGAGGGTGTATGTACAGTACAGTGGAGGTCTCCCAGCAGTGAGGGTGTATGTACAGTACAGTGGAGGTCTCCCAGCAGTGAGGGTGTATGTACAGTACAGTGGAGGTCTCCTAGCAGTGAGGGTGTATGTACAGTACAGTGGAGGTCTCCCAGCAGTGAGGGTGTATGTACAGTACAGTGGAGGTCTCCCAGCAGTGAGGGTGTATGTACAGTTCTCCCAGCAGTGAGGGTGTATGTACAGTACAGTGGAGGTCTCCTAGCAGTGAGGGTGTATGTACAGTACAGTGGTGGTCTCCCAGCAGTGAGGGGTGTATGTACAGTACAGTGGAGGTCTCCCAGCAGTGAGGGTGTATGTACAGTACAGTGGAGGTCTCCTAGCAGTGAGGGTGTATGTACAGTACAGTGGAGGTCTCCTAGCAGCGAGGGTGTATGTACAGGTCTCCCAGCAGTGAGGGTGTATGTATGTACAGTACAGTGGAGGCCTCCTAGCAGTGAGGGTGTATGTATGTACAGTACAGTGGAGGTCTCCTAGCAGTGAGGGTGTATGTACAGTACAGTGGAGGTCTCCCAGCAGTGAGGGTGTATGTACAGTACAGTGGAGGTCTCCCAGCAGTGAGGATGTATGTACAGGTCTCGCAGCAGTGAGGGTGTATGTATGTACAGTACAGTGGAGGTCTCCTAGCAGTGAGGGTGTATGTACAGTACAGTGGAGGTCTCCTAGCAGTGAGGGTGTATGTACAGTACAGTGGAGGTCTCCCAGCAGTGAGGGTGTATGTACAGTACACTGGAGGTCTCCCAGCAGTGAGGGTGTATGTACAGTACAGTGGAGGTCTCCCAGCAGTGAGGGTGTATGTACAGTACAGTGGAGGTCTCCCAGCAGTGAGGGTGTATGTATAGTATAGTGGAGGTCTCCCAGCAGTGAGGGTGTATGTACAGTACAGTGGAGGTCTCCCAGCAGTGAGGGTGTATGTACAGTACAGTGGAGGTCTCCCAGCAGTGAGGGTGTATGTACAGTACAGTGGAGGTCTCCCAGCAATGAGGGTGTATGTACAGTACAGTGGAGGTCTCCCAGCAGTGAGGGTGTATGTACAGTACAGTGGAGGTCTCCCAGCAGTGAGGGTGTATGTACAGTACAGTGGAGGTCTTCCAGCAGTGAGAGTGTATGTACAGTACAGTGGAGGTCTCCCAGCAGTGAGGGTGTATGTACAGTACAGTGGAGGTCTCCTAGCAGTGAGGGTGTATGTACAATACAGTGGAGGTCTCCTAGCAGTGAGGGTGTATGTACAATACAGTGGAGGTCTCCAGCAGCGAGGGTGTATGTACAGTACAGTGTAGGTCTCCCAGCAGCGAGGATGTATGTACAGGTCTCCCAGCAGTGAGGGTGTATGTACAGTACAGTGGAGGTCTCCTAGCAGTGAGGGTGTATGTACAGTACAGTGGAGGTCTCCCAGCAGTGAGGGTGTATGTACAGGTCTCCCAGCAGTGAGGGTGTATGTACAGTACAGTGAAGGTCTCCCAGCAGTGAGGGTATATGTACAGTACAGTGGAGGTCTCCCAGCAGTGAGGGTGTATGTACAGTACAGTGGAGGTCTCCCAGCAGTGAGGGTGTATGTACAGTACAGTGGAGGTCTCTCAGCAGTGAGGGTGTATGTACAGTTCTCCCAGCAGTGAGGGTGTATGTACAGTACAGTGGAGGTCTCCTAGCAGTGAGGGTGTATGTACAGTACAGTGGAGGTCTCCCAGCAGTGAGGGTGTATGTACAGGTCTCCCAGCAGTGAGGGTGTATGTACAGTACAGTGAAGGTCTCCCAGCAGTGAGGGTGTATGTACAGTACAGTGGAGGTCTCCTAGCAGTGAGGGTGTATGTACAGTACAGTGGAGGTCTCCTAGCAGCGAGGGTGTATGTACAGTACAGTGGAGGTCTCCCAGCAGTGAGGATGTATGTACAGGTCTCCCAGCAGTGAGGGTGTATGTATGTACAGTACAGTGGAGGTCTCCTAGCAGTGAGGGTGTATGTACAGTACAGTGGAGGTCTCCCAACAGTGAGGGTGTATGTACAGTACAGTGGAGGTCTCCCAGCAGTGAGGGTGTATGTACAGTACAGTGGAGGTCTCCCAGCAGTGAGGGTGTATGTACAGTTCTCCCAGCAGTGAGGGTGTATGTATGTACAGTACAGTGGAGGTCTCCCAGCAGTGAGGGTGTATGTACAGTACAGTGGAGGTCTCCCAGCAATGAGGGTGTATGTACAGTACAGTGAAGGTCTCCCAGCAGTGAGGGTGTATGTACAGTACAGTGAAGGTCTCCCAGCAGTGAGGGTGTATGTACAGTACAGTAGAGGTCCACTGGTGATGAGGGTGTATGTACAGTGCAGTGGCGGATCCAGGGGGGGGGGCAACGGGGCAATTGCCCCCCACCCCCGAGTTTTCTGCCCCCCGATTTCTAACATGGTGGAGTGGGAGCTTTCAGCTCCCGCTCCATCATTCGCTCATTAATTTACCTTTCTCGCCGCTGGAACGTGATTGGCGATCAACGGCAGGCCGGCGCGATGACGTCACACTGTGCAACTAAGAAGAAGAGAACTTCTCAGCGCGGGAATGTAATATAATTGTATGGATTGTTTTTTTTACTGTTTGCACATCTATATGGCACTGGGCTCAGGGGGCAATTAAAAAACAAAAAAGGATAAATTTGATGTGATGTGACCATGACAGGGGGGCATCATATGTCCTCTGTCTTGTGCTCTTCATATAATGCCCCCTGTGCTGTGCCCCACACATATAATGCCCCCTGTGATGTGCCCTCACATATAATGCCCCCTGTCCTGCCCCACAGGGGGCATCATATGTGTGGGGCACATGACAGAAGCATTATATCTGAAGGGCACATGATGATGATGGGGGCATTATATGTGAGGGGCACAGCACAGGGGGCATTATATGTGAAGAGCACTTGCACATATAATGCCCCCATCATCATCATGTGCCCTTCAGATATAATGCTTCTGTCATATGCCCCTCACATATGATGCCCCCTGTGGTGCAGGACAGGGAGCATTATATGTGAGCGGCACATCACAGGGGGCATTATATGTGAGGGGCAAGTCATAGGAGGCATTATATGTGAGGGGCAGTCACAGGGGGCATTATATGTTAGGGGCACAGGACAGGGGGCAGTATATGTTAGGGGAGCATGACAGGGGCAATATATGTGAGGGGCACAGCACAGGGGGCACTATATGTGAGGGGTACAGGACAGAGGGCATTATATGTGAATGGCACAGCATAGGGGGCATTATATGTGAATGGCACAGCATAGGGGGCATTATATGTTAGGTGCACAGGACAGAGGGCATTTTTATTATGTGGGCAGAACAGGACGGGCCATAATTATTATATGTGAGGGCACAGGATGGGGCATAATTACTATGTGTGAGGGGCACAGAGTGTTTTGCATTTTAGAGGTATGGTGTATATTATAAAGGAATTTCAGGTTTGGTACGATTTTTATGGGCCACAATATATTACAGTATTGTATTCAGAGGGTGCACTGCACGGCAAGGTTATATTCAGATGGTACAGTGTGTGGTAGTTTTATATTCAGAGAGCGCAGTGTGTGGTAGTATTATATTGAGAGAATGCAGTATGTGGCAGGATTATATTCAGATGGTACAGTTTGTGGAAGTATTATATTCAGATGGTACAGTGTGTGGAAGTATTTTATTCAGAGAGCGCAGTATGTGGTAGTATTATATTCAGAGAACGCAGTATGTGGCAGTATTATATTCAGAGAGCGCAGTGTGTGGTAGTATATTCAGAGAGCGCAGTGTGTGGTAGTATTATATTCAGAGGGCGCAGTGTTTGGTAGTATTATATTCAGAGGGTACAGTGTGTGGTAGTATTACATTTAGAGGGTACAGTGTGTGGTAGTATTATTATCAGAGAGCGCAATGTGTGGCAGTATTATATTCATAGAGTACAGTGTGTGGTAGTATTATATTCAGAGGGCGCAGTATTTGGTAGTATTATATTCAGAGGGTACAGTGTGTGGTAGTATTACATTTAGAGGGTACAGTGTGTGGTAGTAGTATATTCAGAGAGCGCAGTGTGTGGTAGTATTATGTTCAGAGAGCGCAGTGTGTGGTAGTTTTATATTCAGAGAGCGCAGTGTGTGGTAGTTTTATATTCAAAGAGCGCAGTGTGTGGTAGTATTATATTCAGAGGGTACAGTGTGTGGTAGTATTATATTCAGAGAGCGCTGTGTGTGGTAGTATTATATTCAGAGAGTGCAGTGTGTGGTAGTATTATATTCAGAGGGTACAGTGTGTGGTAGTATTATATTCAGAGGCTACAGTGTGTGATAGTACTATATTCAGAGAGCGCTGTGTGTGGTAGTATTATATTCAGAGAGCACTGTGTGTGGTAATATTATATTCAGAGAGCGCAGTGTGTGGTAGTTTTATATCCATAGAGCGCAGTGTGTGGTAGTATTATATTTAGAGAGCGCAGTGTGTGATAGTATTATATTCAGAGGGTACAGTGTGTGATAGCATTATATTCAGAGAGCGCAGTGTGTGGTAGTGTTATATTCAGAGGGTGCAGTGTGTGGTAGTATTATATTCAGAGAGCGCTGTGTGTGGTAGTATTATATTCAGAGAGCGCAGTGTGTGGTAGTATTATATTCAGAGGCTACAGTGTGTGATAGTATTATATTCAGAGAGCGCTGTGTGTGGTAGTATTATATTCAGAGAGCGCTGTGTGTGGTAGTATTATATTCAGAGAGCGCAGTGTGTGGTAGTTTTATATTCATAGAGTGCAGTGTGTGGTAGTATTATATTTAGAGAGCGCAGTGTGTGGTAGTATTATATTCAGAGGGTACAGTGTGTGATAGCATTATATTCAGAGAGCGCAGTGTGTGGTAGTATTATATTCAGAGGGTGAAGTGTGTGGTAGTATTATATTCAGAGAGCGCAGTGTGTGACTATTATATTCAGAGAGCGCTGTGTGTGGTAGTATTATATTCAGAGAGCGCTGTGTGTGGTAGTATTATATTCAGAGAGCGCTGTGTGTGATAGTATTATATTCAGAGGGTGCAGTGTGTGATAGTATTATATTCAGAGGGTGCAGTGTGTGGTAGTATTATATTCAGAGAGCGCTGTGTGTGGTAGTATTATATTCAGATGCTACAGTGTGGGGTATTCAGAGGATACGGTGTTTAGCAGTATTACAATAATTATTGTTTTCATATAGAGGATCAGAATCCGCTGACAAATTAAGGAGCCATCTGGGTGTCATTTTCTGCAGAGAGAAGATTTAGCTGACAAAGTCACAGCGGTATGTACCATCGAAGCTGTCACCTGTAGTCACTGATATCAATGTGTATTCGCCTCACTATGTCCCATCAAAACTGAAGTCACTTGTAAGTTTTGCAGTTTTCATGGGTGAAACAACAACTCCCAGCATACCCTTACCACTACTTAGGTCATACTGGGAGCTGTAGTTTTAAATGGTAAAAACTTCTTTAGCACTTTCCCATTCTGTGACAATTTGTATATTTTATTATTATGCTGGAAATTATTTTCTGCAACCTGCTACACTGCGGACATCACAACTATACTGCCAACCTAATGTGGGGGAACTACAACCTAATGTGGGGGAACTACAACCTAATGTGGGGGAACTATACTGCAAACTAAATGTGGGGGAACTATACTGCCAACCTAATGTAGGAGGACTATACTGCTAACCTAATGGGGGGGGGGGGACTACAACCTAATGTGGGGGAACATACTGCCAACCTAATGTGGGGGAGCTACAACTTAATGTGGGGGAACTATACTGCCAACCTAATGTGGGGGAACTACAACCTAATGTGGAGGAACTATACTGCCAACCTAATGTGGGGAAACTACAACCTAATGTGGGGGAACTATACTGCCAACCTAATGTGGGGGAACTATACTGCCAACCTAATGTGGGGGAACTATACTGCCAACCTAATGTGGGGAAACTACAACCTAATGTGGGGGAACTATACTGCCAACCTAATGTGGGGGAATTACAACCTAATGTGGGGGAACTATACTGCCTACCTAATGTGGGGGAACTATACTGTCAACCTAATGTGGGGGAACTATACTGCCTACCTAATGTGGGGGAACTACAACCTAATGTGGGGGAACTATACTGCAAACCTAATGTGAGGGAACTACAACCTAATGTGGGGGAACTATACTGCCAACCTAATGTGGGGGAACTATACTGCCTACCTATTGTGGGGGAACTACAACCTAATGTGGGGGAACTATACTGCCTACCTAATGTGGGGGAACTACAACCTAATGTGGGGGAACTATACTGCCAACCTAATGTGGGGGAACTACAACCTAATGTGGGGGAACTATACTGCCTACCTAATGTGGGGGAACTAAAATCTAATGTGGGGGAACTATACTGCCAACCTAATATGGGGGAACTACAACCTAATGTGGGGGAACTATACTGCCTACCTAATGTGGGGGAACTACAACCTAATGTGGGGGAACTATACTGCCAACCTAATGGGGGGGGGGGACTACAACCTAATGTTGGGGAACTATGCTGTCTACCTAGTGTGGGGGAACTGGAAACTATGCTGCCTACCTAGTGTGGTGGCACTATGCTGCATACTTAAAGGGGTGCTCCACTGCCCCAGCGTTCTGAACATTTTGTTCCAAGCCCTGGGTGCAGGCTGTGGGGGTTGTGATGTCATAGCCACGCCCCTTGTGATGTCACACCACACCCCCTCAATGCAAGTCTATGGGAGGGGGCGTGTCGACCAGCGCCTGATACTCTAATAGTGCCCCTCCCGAGACTAGACTCTGGATCTGCCCCTGTCTCCCAGCAGTGATAGTGGACAAGCAGGGCCCTGTGCAGTGAGGCTCTGTGACACATCCCCAGCCCACACATCAGGATGAATGACAAGCCAGGAGTCTGCACAGAGCCCTGCTTATCCCGCCCTCACTTCCTGTATTTGGTCTCCTCAGAGACACACAGGCAATAGCTGCAGGGACAGCATTTTTTCACCCAAAAATATAGACATTTTTTAACCGATATATGTTACACGTGGTGGTTAGCCTGTATAGGCTAATCTAATTTATGGGAGGAGTCTGGAGGCGTATTTATACTTACACTCAGGGTCAGGGGAAGATCCGACTGCTCCGGTTCCCTCTGGTTCCTGGACGACTCTGCGTTTCCGGTCAGCTGATCCGCTTATTCCGGCGGCGGTCAGGTAGGAGCGCAGTCTATCTGCGCCATGGTTTTCTTTCCCCCTCTCCTCACCCCGTACGTCGCGTGGCTGGCTGGGGCCGGGACTCTCAGCACCACCACGGACCTCGCTCCTATACGGGGGAGGAGAGGATGTCGGAGCCCGGCAGCCTCTCGGTCAGCAGACGGGCGCGTCCTGCACAAGGTCTGTTGCTTGGCAACCGCAAGCTCGGCCGCACGACACACAGGGCCCCACGTGGCACAATTTGGTAGTGTAGCTCATTGAGGAGCATCTGGCAGGGTCAACCAGGGATCCAAATTTGTGTGTGGGGGGGGGGTTAGAATTACGGGGGGGGGGGGGGTCCAGTGAGATTAGGTGGTTGCAGAGGCAGCATTATTGTCAGGGGGCATGCTGCCTCTGCTTATCTTGGGGCACCCCCTTGTCATCCGGGGGATTCTCAGAAACTGGAGGGGTTATGGCAGCCAGTTATTAGAGAAGTATCCATATATTTACTATCATTTTACTCTGGATCAGGTTGTAAGTTATATATGGTTGCTGGTATGTACATTCTTCCCTCTCTTCCTCCTGCAGGTCCTTATCTCCTCCCTTTACGTCTGGGGGTCATTATTCTTACCCACAATTCCACCATTATGTATGTATTTGTTCAAGTATATGCTTCAGGTTATGTTTGCTTGAGGTTATGTTTGCTTTATTTTCTGTGTTATATCAATTTGGTGTCCACTACTTTCATGTCATTTCAGCGGGAATTACGTTGTATTTATTACCCACTATCCTTTGCGATACTACTTCCTCTTGTCAGTTGCGTACGTATCTATTTTATTCACGGAATTTTGGTTCTGGTTCGTTACGCTTTGTGATTCATGGTTTTTCCTCAGACAGATTATCTTCTGGTTCCATCTCGCCACCTTCCGTTCTGAATCAGGTATTTTTCTGGGAGCTTATAGGATGGTTGTAGTTCACCTCGTGTTGGGTTTAGTTCCATTAGGGTGATTCCTCATTTCCATATATCACCCCGGTGGTGTCAAATTCTCCTACCGTTCTCTGAGAGGTTGGTTTGCCGGGTCAAACCTCGATGCCTCATGTTATTTGGGTAGTGTATACTAAGGCTAGTGGGTGGGACTAGGGGGAGGAGCCAGTAGAGGTGGGTTGCCCTCGTCAATCCTCGTGCCTCGTACTCTGGCTTAGCTAGTTCACTTGTCTTGTCTGGGCACCCTCTAGAGGCAGATTGCTTGTCAATCCTCGCGCCTCACGTTTGTCTCTTACGTCTTCTTTTGTAGACAGGTAGGCTTATGGGTGTTATTGTTTTTCAGGGGATGTCCGTGTGCTCAGAAACCATGGAAGGAACTGCTGTGCCTCCTTCACCAGCTAGATCTTCTTCGCAAGGGAGTGCCATGTCCCTTAGGACTTGGACAGTCCCAAAAATTATTGCGGAGCTTCGCCGCAAAGGGATCCCATTCCCAGCCACGGCTAGGAAGGCAGAACTTTACAGGATCCTGTGCTCACATAGCACCCCGGAGGCCGGTGAACAGTCAGATAGGGATACTGTGACTTTGGCCCAAATTCATACTATCCTTGGCACCTTAACCACTTCCATGCGTGATATGCAAAACAGAATGGCCAACCTCGAGGCACGATCCAGCCCAGGCACTACCACGGTGATCGCAGGATCATCAGGTTCTACCGGGCCTGGTGAGACCTCTCAGGTGGCAAGCACGTCAAGCGTGGCAGTCTCAGTAGGGGCAGTCCCAGCCCCGGCCCCTGAGTCGCAAGCTGTATCCTCAGTTCCCGTGGTCCCAGCCTTAGTGGCCCCCTCATGCTACATGCCAGGTATGTTCTCTCCTTTAGTCAGCCTGAGCCCAGCACACTTTATTCCCGAAGCTATCAGGAGAGATATCTTGGATGGGAGAGATGTAAATTTGGCATCTCTCCTGATTGCTTTGCAGGATATTCTCGACAATAAAACATTTGCTTGCGGGGAGGTTACAGTCACAGTGAAAGCCAGGGACCCCAGGCTGAGCAGGAAGCTGAACATACCGGAATTTGTTCTAGCCTTCGGGCTGTTTAGGGATGTTCTGTGCTCTGCTCATCCTGGCAGGAGAGACGAGCTAGATCAATATCTCCACAAGCTGGTCGACCTTGGTTATAAGTATGGTGGTTTTTCTTTTTATGATTATCACCGTTCTTTTTCTGCCAAGGCAGCGGCTACTCTTTCACAGTTCAAGCAGGGCACCAATTGGGCAATTTTAGACACTGAATTGTTTTGTAGACATTTTGCGGGGCTCAGGGAGCCGCTGTGCGGGGTATGCCAATCTTCTACCCATGCCACCAATTGGTGTTCTGCTTCCACTGAGGGCGCATCCGCTTCTGAAGGAGCGGCAGTCAGGGGCCAAGCAGGTCCTACGGTCGACAAATTGGGTAGGCCAGTTCATTATCTTGGGAATGCCCAGATATGCAATAATTTCAATCTATCAGCCTGCCGCTTCAGTCAGTGTAGGCTCTTGAACATCTGCTCCATCTGCCATAGGGCCCATCCAAAAAGTCAGTGTCCTAAAAGATCCGGGGCGGACGCATGACTAAGCGGGGTTAATCACCAAGTGCTACGATCCTACTTAGGTGATCATCCGTCTCCAGGCTTTGTTGACTTCCTTTGCGAAGGTTTTCGGCATGGCTTTGACACGGGCATGATTTGTGTACCCCATGACACGTATGAGTGCAGGAACCTGCAGTCTGCAGAGAATCATCCAGAGATAGTGACAGAGCTTCTCAACCAAGAGGTTCTTAAAAAATTTGTGATCGGCCCTTTTGATAGAACGTCATTCAGTCAATGGAGGATTAATCTGATAGGAGTTGCGTGCGGAAAATTCTCAAATAAATACTGATTAATATATGACTTGTCGGCACCTCATTCTTGCAGCACACCTAGCGTTAATTCCCTCATACCATCGGAGGAAGTCACATTAAAGTACACATCAGTTGACGCGGCTATACAGAGAATTTTACAGTTAGGGACTGGCACATGGCTGTCTAAAGCCGACATTTCTGACGCTTTTAAGCTATTGCCAATACGACCTGACCTCTGGCCTTGGCACAGCATTAAATGGAACGGTCTTTATTACTTTGCGACTCGTTTGACCTTCGTGGCCAAAAGCAGCCCGTGGTTGTTCAACTCATTCGCCTCAGCCCTCGAATGGATCCTCGTTAACCACTGGTCATGTGAGTACGTGTTGCATTATCTAGATGATTTTCTGCTGTTGGAAGCCCCTGCCAGTGAGCCTAAGGATTTAAGAACTCTTCTTTCAGTTTTCCGGAACCTCAATGTTCCTGTGGAGGATAGGAAGGTTGAAGGGCCGTCAACCTCAATCACCTTTCTCGGCATCATCCTTGACACCATGAGGTTAGAGGCCAGACTGCCTCAAGACAAATTGGATAGAATTCGTTCAGTCCTTCATAGGTTCTCTCAGACCATGGTGACCAATCGTCAGCAGCTCCAGAGTCTGTTGGGAATGCTAAATTTTGCCGTAAGAATCATTCCCCAAGGGCGAGCATTCGTCTCCAGACTGCTGGCCCTGTTGCCATCTGCCCCTGATCCTGACTCCCCAGTAATGCTTGATCAAGCAGCCCGGGCAGACCTAATCATGTGGGACAATTATTTGGCAAATTGGAACGGGGTTGCCATGTTCGTTCTGAAGGCTGACGAATTCTCTCCAATTGTTATATCTGATGCCGCAGCTTCAGGTGGATATGCAGCCATTTTCAAGTCCCACTGGTTGTGGGAGGCTTGGCCCCCAGAAACCCTCCAATGGCCGGAGTTCTCTACCACCTCAGCCCTGCTGGAAATAGTACCCATAGTTGCGGCAGCACTAACCTGGGGTCATCTCTGGCGAGGTCAAACAGTCGTTTTCTTCGCGGACAATACTGCTACTAGGGATATCATATGTAAGGGTAGATCCAAGCTACTCAGTATCAAGTCTTTCCTGATGAAACTGACTCACACCGCTTTAATGGATAATTTTCACATTGAATGTGTGCATATCGAGGGAAAAAAGAATCTAGCAGCTGACGCCTTATCACGCTTTGACTTCCAGGCATTCCGGCAACTCATGCCAGAAGTGGACCAGACGGCTACCACGCCACCTCCTTTCAACACTCTGACGCTGGATTGAGTATTCTGCATGCAGGAGCAATTAATCTGATCAATCAGTCCCTCGCCAAGACCACGGCTAGATCTTACAGAACAGCCTGGAGGGCTTTCCTCAGTTTCCCGCAGTTACACCCTTCACCCTCACCTTTCAGTATACAGTATATCCTATCCTTCGTATACTTTTGCCACATTTCAAAAAAATTGTCACATAATTCCATCCGTTTGTATTTGGCTGGGGTTCAGCATTTCCATTCACTTAGTCATCCCAGTTCCCCGTCTATTATCAGTTCTCATGCCGTCAAAGCGGCCTTGAAGGGCATTCTGAAGTCTGAGAAGCCCAAACCTGCAGCTAGAGCACCACTGTCAGTAACTACCTTCCAGCAGATTAGCATTACTCTTGACAATAACCCAATTGGTCTGGGGGGAAGCCTTGTAATCAAGGCTGCCATGTATTTAAGCTTTTATGGGTTCCTCCGGCCAGGAGAATTTACACGAACCAATTATGGGTCAGATTTCCTCCTGATCAGACATCTGGTCCCCACCGACTCAGGATACCAGCTTTTGTTAGACCACACCAAAACCCAACAGATCACACAAGCCCGGGTAGAATATTTCCCCACTAATAACCCTTGGTGCCCGGTGAGAGTGCTACGTCTATTACTAGAATCCCTCCGGGGACAATCACCCGAGTCGCCTTTACTCCCGTTTCCGATTCTGGCACTTACTACCAAAGACTTCGTCAAACACATCAGAATCTTGGCGTGCAGTACGGGAATCAACCCAGAAACCATTACTGGTCATTCATTTAGGATAGGGGCGGCTTCATCGGCTTCCAGGCACGGTGTTCCTGCTCACATTATTAAAAGACTGGGGCGGTGGAATTCGCCTTGTTTCCAACTGTATGTCCCTAACCCACGAACTGAAATTGCCGGAGCTTTCAATGTATTGGCTAACGTGTAAAAATGCATTGTTACTTTCATTAAACTACTTTCCCTACAAGTTGGTGTTTTGCCCACTTCTTACTTCAGGCTTACCTATACAGCCGGACGGGCACACATCAGGCTTATGTTTGTTAGGGTAAGCTGCACACACTTCTTGGTAAGAATCCGACCATAAGTGGTGGTTAGCCTGTATAGGCTAATCTAATTTATGGGAGGAGTCTGGAGGCGTATTTATACTTACACTCAGGGTCAGGGGAAGATCCGACTGCTCCGGTTTCCCCACCCTCCACTCCCTCTTTTTATTCAGTATCCATAGATATTTTTCTTAGGGGTAGCCCACTTCTTACTTCAGGCTTACCTATACGGCCGGACGGGCACACATCAGGCTTATGTTTGTTAGGGTAAGCTGCACACACTTCTTGGTAAGAATCCGACCATAAATGTAGATATAATAGTATTATCTACATTATATAAAAAGGTTTTGTTGATAAAAGGTACACTTTAAGGGTGCATTTACAGGCCAGAGGAGGTGTCCCAGCATGACACAGTATAGCTGGATGTTGCAAGAGTGTATCTGCAATAAAGATGTCACGACAGTAAGCAAGTGTATCAGCAGTAGAGTGAATAGGAAAAGTTTCTGCCAACTTCTTTGCATTCTGCTACTGCATTTTTATTGGCCTCCCACTGTGAGGGCTGTGCAATGATTGGCTGCTTCCATCAATCATCGGGACATAGCAATATTGACATCAAACATCAAAAAGTCAGGGCTCAAATACTCGTGAATCTCACATATGTGCTACATTGGAGGCATGTATTACTGGGCCAAACATTTAAACATCACAAAAAGTTATGTGTGTCTGTGCTGTGGTCGGCAGGCTTCACACTACGTTTTGGCTATACGGGGACCGGATCCGGTTGGGGGGAGTAAAAAGCAGGCTCTCCCGTATCCCAGCCAGACCCTGCCCCCATCTCATTCATTTGAATGAGCCGACCGGAGTCAGATAGTGACTCTGGTCGGCTTATTTTTACCCTGTATCCGGTTCCGTGACCGGACCTAAAACCGTAATATACCAGTATCCGGTCGGCTCATTCAAATTAATGAGATGGGGGCCGGGTCCGGGTGAGATATGGGAGCGCCCAGTTTTCACTCCCCCCAGCAGAATCCGGTCCCCATATAGCCAAAACGTAGTGTGAACCCAGCCGTGTTGTTTAGTGATTGTGGTGACATATGTTGTTAGTAGAGATAAGCAAAATTTTGAAAAATTAGATTTGGCTGATTCACCGCATTTTTCGAAAAAATTAGTTTCAATCCGAATTTATTCGCGGCAAATCTATATAAAAACACGGCTATTTCTGGCTTACATAGAGCCTCAATAGGGGTATAGAACATTTTGCTGAGTTCTAACACGCATATGGATTGTGCTGGGGTAGTGAAATAAGACTGTTATTTGAATAACATGCAGATTACTGGGCCGCTTTTAGAATCACTGCCGCACAGCAGCATAATGACAAAGCCTGGTGGTGGCATCAGTATGAGGAGACCATAAAGTGGCTGAATGACACAGCGTGGAGGTGTTGGCAGCATGAGGAGACCATATAGTGGCTGAATGATACAGCATGGAGATGTTGGCAGCATGAGGAGACCATAAAGTGGCTGAATGAAACAGCTTGGATGAGGCTGAAGCATGAGGAGACCATATAGTGGCTGAATGACACAGCGTGGAGGTGTTGGCAGCATGAGGAGACCATATAGTGGCTGAATGACACAGCGTGGAGGTGTTGGCAGCATGAGGAGACCATATAGTGGCTGAGTGGCACAGCATGGAGATGTTGGCAGCATGAGGAGACTATATAGTGACTGAATGACACAGTGTGGAAGTGGTGGCAGCATGAGGAGACCATATAGTGGCTGAATGACACAGCGTGAAGGTGTTGGCAGCAAGAGGAGACAAGATAGTGGCTGAATGACACAGCGTGGAGGTGTTGGCAGCATGAAGAGACCATATAGTGGCTGAATGGCACAGTGAGGAGGTGTTGGCCGCAGGAAGAGACCATATAGTGGCTGAATGACACAGCGTCGAGTGTTGGCAACATGAGGAGACCATATAGTGGCTGAATGTCATAGCACGGATGAGCCTGAAGCATGAGGAGACCATATAGTGGCTGAATGACACAGCGTGGAGGTGTTGGCAGCATGAGGAGACCATATAGTATCTGAATGACACAGCGTGGAGGTGTTGGCAGCATGAGGAGACCATATAGAGGCTGAATGGCACAGCCTGGAGTTGGCGGCAGATGAGTAGACAATAGGGCCTCACAATCTCTAAGAATAAAAGATGAATTTTGACATTTCAATTGAAGATGTATGGTACCATAAACATGTATAGAAGAAACTTTAAGGCAAAGCCAGCTCACCCCTGGTCCGGATATTGAGCACGGAAAAGTGCACAATGAAACTTGCACAATGAAAAACTTGCACAATGAAAAAATAGAACGGAATCCAGCTCAAATGCAGATCAAATATGCGCAGCTTTATTTCAACATCACGCCCAAAGCAACAGGTACAAGTCGGAAATGACGCGTTTCGGCCAGGTGCTGGCCTTAGTCATACAATAATTACAAACTCTAAGGATACTTATATAATATGCATTAATATTATTATTAATAACCAAAAATTACTTTATTTCTGTAGAAGGGAACCACAAAGAATGACTGCACTATAATGGACATGTATTTCACTGTGTGTTTAGGTGAGAACTGAAAAATTTAATATGGATATATAAGAAAATATACAAAAAAATAAATAAATAAGAGAATATATATATAGCAATGTGTGCAAACGGATACAAAGTCATATATCCTATCCAAAAAAGGAGAATACATAATCCTGCATGTCATGCTAGAAGGAATGCATCCACAATAATATAAATAATCCATATAATATTGGTCATATGTCATTAAGTATATGGTGCATCCTCGGTATGTGTCAGAAATCATATGTATAGAGAAGAAAGGAGAAAAAAAGGGGGCGGAAAGAAGGGGGGGAAAGGGGGGAAAAGTACGTTGGTTGTACCACAAATCCACTTAAGGTGCGGGTGAGGAAGCATCTTTCCCATATCCCGCACTTTAAGAACAGAAACCCATCCATGATCACTAAACATATAGCTGAACAACATGGAGGAGATTGGTCCTGTGTGAAGGTTCAAGGGGTAGAGAGGGTATCTTCACCATTACGAGGAGGAGACCATCGAAAGGAACTTATGGATAGGGAAATATTTTGGATCCTTCGCCTTGATACTAGGTACCCCAAAGGTTTAAATAAAAGGTTGGACGTTATCCTCCATTATTAGGTAGATACCTTTATTTTTCCTATAAAGCTGGGATATCAGGCTAGTTTCATATGTATCTACTGTATTCTGCAGTCTCCTTTATTTTTCATTTATTTTATTTTTCTTTTAATTTTCCTTTTTCCCTTCTTTTTTATTTCTCTTTTTCTTTTCTTTTTCTTTCTCGTTCTATTTTTCTTCCCCTTTTTTTTCACCATCCCTCTTTCCTTCTTTTCCCCTTCTTCGTTTCCTTCCCCCCATTTCCCCCCCTTCTCCTCCCCCCCCTTTTTTTCTCCTTTCTTCTCTATACATATGATTTCTGACACATATCGAGGATGCAACATATACTTAATGACATATGACCAATATTATATGGATTATTTATGTTATTGTGGATGCATTCCTTCTAGCATGACATGCAGGATTATGTATTCTCCTTTTTTGGATAGGATATATGACTTTGAATCCGTTTGCACACATTGCTATATATATATTCTCTTATTTATATATTTTTTTGTATATTTTCTTATGTATCCATATTTAATTTTTCAGTTCTCACCTAAAAACACAGTGAAATACATGTCCATTATAATGCAGTCATTCTTTGTGGTTCCCTTCTACAGAAATAAAGTAATTTTTGGTTATTAATAATAACATTAATGCATATTTACCTATACATTTTTTGTACTTATATATTTTGTTTATTTTTTTTTTCTGTTGAAGGCATCTACAATTGTACTATGTTTAGAACTACTTGTTGCACAGCCGCAAGGCAGTATTCGCTACTGATCCAAACAAAAAGTTTTTAAAGATATAATTTCTTATATTTCTTAGCACTGTCATGCGTGTCACGATGCCGGCTGGCAGGTAGTGGATCCTCTGTGCCAGAGAGGGATTGGCGTGGACCGTGCTAGAGGATCGGTTCTAAGTCACTACTGGTTTTCACCAGAGCCCGCCGCAAAGCGGGATGGTCTTGCTGCGGCGGTAGTGACCAGGTCGTATCCCCTAGCAACGGCTCAACCTCTCTGGCTGCTGAAGATAGGCGCGGTACAAGGGAGTAGACAGAAGCAAGGTCGGACGTAGCAGAAGGTCGGGGCAGGCAGCAAGGATCGTAGTCAGGGGCAACGGCAGAAGGTCTGGAATCACAGGCAAGGAACACACAAGGAACGCTTTCACTGGCACTAGGGCAACAAGATCCGGCGAGGGAGTGAAGGGGAAGTGAGGTGATATAGGGAAGTGCACAGGTGTAAACACTAATTGGAACCACTGCACCAATCAGCGGTGCAGTGGCCCTTTAAATCGCAAAGACCCGGCGCGCGCGCGCCCTAGGGAGCGGGGCCGCGCGCGCCGGGACAGAACTGACGGGGAGCGAGTAAGGTACGGGAGCCGGGGTGCGCATCGCGAGCGGGCGCTACCCGCATCGCGAATCGCATCCCGGCCGGAGGTGGTAACGCAGCGCCCCGGGTCCGTGGAACCGACCGGGGCGCTGCAGTGAGGGAAGTGTAGCGAGCGCTCCGGGGAGGAGCGGGGACCCGGAGCGCTCGGCGTAACAGTACCCCCCCCCTTGGGTCTCCCCCTCTTCTTGGGGCCTGAGAACCTGAGGATCAGACTTTTGTCCAGGATATTGTCCTCAGGTTCCCAGGACCTCTCTTCTGGACCACAACCCTCCCAATCCACTAAAAAAAAAGTTCTTCCCCTGACCTTTTTAGAGGCCAAAATCTCTTTGACAGAGAAGATGTCCGAGGAGCCGGAAACAGGAGTGGGAGGAACAGATTTAGGAGAAAAACGGTTGAGGATGAGAGGTTTAAGAAGAGAGACGTGAAAGGCATTAGGGATACGAAGAGAAGGAGGAAGAAGAAGTTTGTAAGAGACAGGATTAATTTGACACAAAACTTTAAAAGGACCAAGATAGCGTGGTCCCAACTTATAGCTCGGGACACGGAAACGGACATATTTAGCGGAGAGCCATACCTTGTCTCCAGGGGAAAAAATGGGAGGAGCTCTTCTTTTCTTATCTGCGAATCTCTTCATGCGAGAAGAAGCCTGTAAGAGAGAATTTTGGGTCTCTTTCCATATGGTGGAAAGATCACGAGAAATTTCATCCACAGCGGGCAGACCAGAGGGCAAGGGGGTAGGGAGGGGGGGAAGAGGGTGACGGCCGTACACCACGAAAAACGGAGATTTGGAGGAAGATTCAGAGATTCTGAAATTATACGAGAATTCGGCCCAAGGTAGAAGATCTGCCCAGTCATCCTGGCGGGAGGAAACAAAATGTCGTAAATAGTCACCCAAGATCTGGTTAATTCTCTCTACTTGTCCATTGGATTGAGGATGGTATGCAGAAGAAAAATTTAATTTAATCTTGAGTTGTTTACAGAGAGCCCTCCAGAATTTAGACACAAATTGGACGCCTCTATCCGAGACGATCTGTGTAGGCAACCCGTGAAGACGAAAAATGTGTACAAAAAATTGTTTAGCCAACTGAGGCGCTGAAGGAAGGCCAGGAAGAGGGATGAAATGTGCCATTTTGGAGAATCGATCAACGACCACCCAAATAACAGTGTTGCCATGGGATGGGGGTAAGTCAGTAATAAAATCCATACCAATCAGAGACCAAGGTTGTTCGGGGACAGGTAGAGGATGAAGAAAACCAGCGGGCTTCTGGCGAGGAGTCTTATCCCGGGCACAGATAGTGCAGGCTCGCACAAAGTCCACCACATCAGTCTCTAGAGTCGGCCACCAATAGAAGCGAGAGATGAGTTGCACAGATTTCTTGATGCCCGCATGACCTGCGAGATGGGAGGAGTGACCCCATTTGAGGATCCCAAGGCGTTGGCGTGGAGAAACAAAGGTCTTTCCTGGAGGAGTTTGCCTGATGGAGGCTGGAGAAGTGGAAATCAGGCAGTCAGGAGGAATGATGTGTTGAGGAGAGAGTTCAATTTCAGAGGCATCTGAGGAACGAGAGAGAGCATCGGCCCTAATGTTTTTATCAGCAGGCCGAAAGTGAATTTCAAAATTAAATCGGGCAAAGAACAGAGACCACCTGGCCTGACGAGGATTCAGCCGTTGGGCAGACTGGAGGTAGGAGAGGTTCTTGTGATCGGTGTAAATAATAACTGGAAATCTTGATCCCTCCAGCAGATGCCTCCATTCCTCAAGTGCTAATTTAATGGCTAGAAGCTCTCGATCCCCGATGGAGTAGTTCCTCTCCGCCGGAGAGAAGGTCCTGGAAAAAAAACCACAAGTAACAGCATGCCCGGAAGAGTTTTTTTGTAGAAGGACAGCTCCAGCTCCCACTGAGGAGGCATCAACCTCCAATAGGAAGGGTTTAGATGGGTCAGGTCTGGAGAGCACGGGAGCCGAAGAAAAGGCAGACTTGAGTCGTTTAAAGGCGTCTTCCGCTTGAGGAGGCCAGGACTTGGGATCGGCATTTTTTTTTGTTAAAGCCACAATAGGAGCCACAATGGTAGAAAAATGTGGAATAAATTGCCTGTAATAATTGGCGAACCCCAAAAAACGTTGGATGGCACGGAGTCCGGAGGGGCGTGGCCAATCTAAGACGGCAGAGAGTTTATCTGGGTCCATTTGTAGTCCCTGGCCAGAGACCAAGTATCCTAGAAAAGGAAGAGATTGGCATTCAAACAGACATTTCTCTATTTTGGCATAGAGTTGATTATCACGAAGTCTCTGAAGAACCATACGGACATGCTGGCGGTGTTCTTCTAGATTGGCAGAAAAAATCAGGATATCGTCCAGATATACAACAACACAGGAGTATAGTAGATCACGAAAAATTTCATTAACAAAGTCTTGGAAGACGGCAGGGGCGTTGCATAGACCAAAGGGCATGACCAGATACTCAAAGTGTCCATCTCTGGTGTTAAATGCCGTTTTCCATTCATCCCCCTCTCTGATGCGGATGAGATTATAAGCACCTCTTAAGTCCAGTTTGGTAAAAATATGGGCACCTTGGAGACGATCAAAGAGTTCAGAGATGAGGGGTAGGGGGTAGCGGTTCTTAACCGTGATTTTATTAAGACCGCGGTAGTCAATGCAAGGACGTAGAGAGCCATCTTTTTTGGACACAAAGAAAAATCCGGCTCCGGCAGGAGAGGAGGATTTACGGATAAAGCCCTTTTTTAAATTTTCTTGGACGTATTCAGACATGGCAAGAGTCTCTGGGACGGACAGAGGATAGATTCTGCCCCGGGGTGGAGTAGTGCCCGGGAGGAGGTCAATGGGACAATCATAAGGCCTGTGAGGAGGTAGGGTCTCAGCTTGTTTTTTGCAAAAAACGTCCGCAAAGTCCATATAGGCCTTAGGGAGACCGGTTACATGAGGAAGCACAGGGACACGGCAAGGTTTACTGGGAACCGGTTTTAAGCAGTCCTTGGAACAAGAGGGCCCCCAACTCTTGATCTCCCCAGTGGACCAATCCAGGATTGGGGAATGGAGTTGAAGCCAGGGAAGTCCAAGAAGGATTTCAGAAGTGCAATTGGGGAGGACCAACAGTTCAATCCTCTCGTGATGAGATCCGATGCACATTAGAAGGGGCTCCGTGCGGAAACGTATAGTACAGTCCAATCTTTCATTGTTTACACAATTGATGTAGAGGGGTCTGGCGAGACTGGTCACCGGGATGTTGAACTTGTTGACGAGAGAGGCTAAGATGAAATTTCCTGCAGATCCAGAGTCCAAGAAGGCCACAGCAGAGAAGGAGAAGGCAGAGGCAGACATCCGCACAGGCACAGTAAGACGTGGAGAAGCAGAGTAGACATCAAGGACTGTCTCACCTTTGTGCGGAGTCAGCGGACGTCTTTCCAGGCGGGGAGGACGGATAGGACAATCCTTCAGGAAGTGTTCGGTACTAGCACAGTACAGGCAGAGATTCTCCATGCGGCGTCGTGTCCTCTCTTGGGGTGTCAGGCGAGACCGGTCGACCTGCATAGCCTCCACGGCGGGAGGCACAGGAACAGATTGCAGGGGACCAGAGGAGAGAGGAGCCGGGGAGAAGAAACGCCTCGTGCGAACAGAGTCCATATCCTGGCGGAGCTCCTGACGCCGTTCGGAAAAACGCATGTCAATGCGAGTGGCAAGATGGATGAGTTCATGTAGGTTAGCAGGGATTTCTCGTGCGGCCAGAACATCTTTAATGTTGCTGGATAGGCCTTTTTTAAAGGTCGCGCAGAGTGCCTCATTATTCCAGGATAATTCTGAAGCAAGGGTACGGAACTGTACGGCATACTCGCCAACGGAAGAATTACCCTGGACCAGGTTCAACAGGGCAGTCTCAGCAGAAGAGGCTCGGGCAGGTTCCTCAAAGACACTTCGAATTTCCGAGAAGAGGGAGTGTACAGAGGCAGTGACGGGGTCATTGCGGTCCCAGAGCGGTGTGGCCCAAGCCAGGGCTTTTCCAGACAGCAGGCTGACTACGAAAGCCACCTTAGACCTTTCAGTGGGGAACTGGTCCGACATCATCTCCAAGTGTAATGAACATTGGGAAAGAAAGCCACGGCAAAACTTAGAGTCCCCATCAAATTTATCCGGCAAGGATAGTCGTATTCCAGAAGCGGCCACTCGCTGCGGAGGAGGTACAGGAGCTGGCGGAGGAGATGATTGCTGGAGCTGTGGTAGTAACTGTTGTAGCATAACAGTCAGTTGAGACAGCTGTTGGCCTTGTTGCGCAATCTGTTGTGACTGCTGGGCGACCACCGTGGTGAGGTCAGCGACAACTGGCAGAGGAACTTCAGCGGGATCCATGGCCGGATCTACTGTCACGATGCCGGCTGGCAGGTAGTGGATCCTCTGTGCCAGAGAGGGATTGGCGTGGACCGTGCTAGAGGATCGGTTCTAAGTCACTACTGGTTTTCACCAGAGCCCGCCGCAAAGCGGGATGGTCTTGCTGCGGCGGTAGTGACCAGGTCGTATCCCCTAGCAACGGCTCAACCTCTCTGGCTGCTGAAGATAGGCGCGGTACAAGGGAGTAGACAGAAGCAAGGTCGGACGTAGCAGAAGGTCGGGGCAGGCAGCAAGGATCGTAGTCAGGGGCAACGGCAGAAGGTCTGGAATCACAGGCAAGGAACACACAAGGAACGCTTTCACTGGCACTAGGGCAACAAGATCCGGCGAGGGAGTGAAGGGGAAGTGAGGTGATATAGGGAAGTGCACAGGTGTAAACACTAATTGGAACCACTGCACCAATCAGCGGTGCAGTGGCCCTTTAAATCGCAAAGACCCGGCGCGCGCGCGCCCTAGGGAGCGGGGCCGCGCGCGCCGGGACAGAACTGACGGGGAGCGAGTAAGGTACGGGAGCCGGGGTGCGCATCGCGAGCGGGCGCTACCCGCATCGCGAATCGCATCCCGGCCGGAGGTGGTAACGCAGCGCCCCGGGTCCGTGGAACCGACCGGGGCGCTGCAGTGAGGGAAGTGTAGCGAGCGCTCCGGGGAGGAGCGGGGACCCGGAGCGCTCGGCGTAACAATGCGTCTGTTTAACAAATTGCATGTTCTCTTAATTACATTTATAATTGTTTTTATTAATAAATATTATTAATTCATTTTGATATTTTATGTATATGTTCATATTTGTATATAAAGCAAAAACGCAGTAGCGTTCGTTGTAAACGGAGTCGGGAGAAGAGGTTCAGCAGGAGTTAATCCATCCTTTTCACCTGATGCTGCATCTCGTTATCTCCCACTCCGTATATAAGTATCCTTAGAGTTTGTAATTATTGTATGACTAAGGCCAGCACCTGGCCGAAACGCGTCATTTCCGACTTGTACCTGTTGCTTTGGGCGTGATGTTGAAATAAAGCTGCGCAAATTTGATCTGCATTTGAGCTGGATTCCGTTCTATTTTTTCATAAACATGTATAGGTAATGTCCTAGGCCCAGCAGCATCACTAAACCATCTAGTTGCTGAATGACACAGACAGGAGCAGGCAGCAGCATGAGTACACAAGAGGGGTTCACAACCCCTGACATTAAAAGATGAATGTTGAAATCTCTATTGAAGATGCATGTTAGCTAGTGCTACCATCCAAAAATTTAAGGCCCAAGCCCAGCAGCATCACTAAACCATGTAGTTGCTGAATGACACAGACAGGAGCAGTCAGCAGCAGGAGTACACAAGTGGGTTTCATAACCCCTAAGATTGAAAGATCAATGTTGAATTCTCTATTAAGCATGTATGTAAGCTAGTGCTAACATCCAAAATTTTAAGGACCAAGCCCAGCACCATCAGTAAGCCAAGTAGTTCCTGAAACACACAGTCAGGACCAGGCATCAGCAGTACCCAAGAGGGTTTCATAATCCCTTACATTGTAAGATCAATGTTGAAATCTCAATTAAGCATGCACGTAAGCTAGTGCTAACATCCAAAAATTTAAGGACCAAGCCCAGCAGCATCAGTAAGCCAAGTAGTTCCTGAAACACACAGTAGGAAGTAGTCAGCAGCAGTACACAAGAGGGTTTCATAACCCCTTTACTTTGAAAGATCAATGTTGAAATCTCAATTAAGCATGTATGTAAGCTAGTGCTAACATCCAAAAATGTAAGGCCCAAGCCCAGCAGCATCAGTAAGCCAAGTAGTTCCTGAAACACACAGTCAAGAGCAGTCAGCAGCAGTAGGGGGGTTTCATAACCCCTAAGATTGAAAGATCAATGTTGAAATCTCTATTGAACAGGTATGTTACCTTGTGCTATCATCAAAGAATTTAAGGCCAAAGCCCAGCAGCATCACCAAGCACAGTAGTTCCTGAAACACACAGCCTGAAGAAGGCATCAGCATGAGTTTACAAGAGGGCTTCACAACCCCTAATATTAAAATGTTAATGTTGAAATCTGTATAGTAGATGTATGTTAGCTAGTTCTAACATAAAAAAAAAATTTAGGCACAGGCCCAGCAGCATCATTAAACGATATAGTTGCTGAAACACACAGCCTGGATCAGGCAGCAGCAGAAGTACACCAGAGGGCTTAATAACCCCTAACATTAAAAGGTGAATATTGAAATATGTATCGAAGATGTATGTTAGCTAGTGCTAACATCAAAAAAATTTAGGCACAGGCCCAGCAGCATCAGAAAGCCAAGTAGTTCCTGAAACACACAGCCTGGTTCAGGCAGCAGGATGCGTACATAAGAGGGCTTCACAACCCCTAACATTAAAAGATCAATGTTGAAATCTCTATTGAGCATTCTGGTCCCAGCAGCATCAGAAAACAATATATTAGCTGAATGACACAGCCTGGATGTGGGGAAAGCATAAGGAGCCCATTTAGTGTCTGAATGGTACAGCCTGGAGGTGGCTGAAGCAGGAGGAGACCATATAATTGCTTAATGGCACAGCCTGGAGTTGAATAGCATAAGAATAAGGAGACAAAATAGTGACAAAATAGTGGCTGAATGAAACAGCCTGGAGGTGGCAGCAGCAGCATCAGGAGTCCTGAAAGTGACCCGGTGACAGTGTGGTGCGGTGGGTGGCAATATCAGTACCCGGTGATGAAGGTGGCTGGAATGTTTGTAAATGGGGAGCAGTGCCTTAAATCTTTTGGCACTATCCATATTTGTGAAGTGTTGGTGTAGCACCATGGTCAATCTACTCTGATGCATCTGGCATTGGTAGGTGGAAATCCTGGCTGATCCAAGCCTGATTCATCTTCACAAAGGTCAGTCTCTCCACATTTTTCGTGGACAGACGAGTTCTCCTTGGGGTGACTATGGCCCCCACCACACTAAACACCCGCTCTGATGGCACACTACTGGCCGGGCAGAACAGCTTTTCCAGGGAAAACTCTGCTAGATGTGGCCTTAAATCAAGTTTGGTTGCCCAGAAGTCCAGCGGATCTTCAAGGTTTGTTGGCATGGCCATGTCAAGGTATGCCACCACCTGCTGGTTCAGGTCCTGCTCCATGTCTACCTTCCGCTGATGAGTTGCTTCACTATGCAGGTGAAGAAAGGTACTCATCAGTGACTGTAGACTCAGGCTGCTGCTGATGGAGCTTGTACTGCTCCTGCCACCCCACCCCTCCCCAGCAGCCATGGCAGTGGAAGGTGAGCGCAGAGGCCCCCCCGGGTAAGACCTGCGAGTGGATGGACAATTGCGCCAGTTGACATCGGCCAACTGACTACGTAGGATCCCTCTCTAGTAGGTCAGTTTGTCCTCCCTCTCAGTGGGTGTAAAAAAGGCCCCCATTTTGTGCCGATAGCGAGGGTCCAACAAGGTGGAGAGCCAGAAGTCATCCCGCTGCCGGATGTTGACAATTCGGTGGTCACTACGCAAGCATTTATCGTGCCAATTGTGCAAGTGCCTCGAAGGGACTCCCTGCATCCATCTCCACTGCATACTGCTATGGTGTGTCTGGGTCCTCTGTCTCGCCTTCCTCATAACCCTCTAGCGCCTCTAGTTGATCATGCTCCTCCTCTCCTGTCAGATGACTAATCTGTGCTCCAATGTGCCTCTCATCATCCTCCTCCTCCAGTTCAGCCCCCACAGGGCTCATGTGGCCGTGAGATGTAGGCGCAACATCTCCATTGCCCTGACCAGCCATCGTTTCCAACACTTGTTGTAGGAAATGAAGCAGTGGAATGATGTCATTCATCCCCTAATCCTGGCGATTTACTAATAATTGTCACGATGCCGGCTGGCAGGAGGTGGATCCTCTGTGCCAGAGAGGGATTGGCGTGGACCGTGCTAGTGGACCGGTTCTAAGTCACTACTGGTATTCACCAGAGCCCGCCGCAAAGTGGAATGGTCTTGCTGCGGCGGTAGTGACCAGGTCGTATCCACTAGCAACGGCTCAACCTCTCTGACTGCTGAAGATAGGCGCGGTACAAGGGAGTAGACAGAAGCAAGGTCGGACGTAGCAGAAGGTCGGGGCAGGCAGCAAGGATCGTAGTCAGGGGCAACGGCAGGAGGTCGGAACACAGGCTAAGAACACACAAGGAAACGCTTTCACTAGGCACAAGGGCAACAAGATCCGGCGAGGGAGTGCAGGGGAAGTGAGGTATACATAGGGAGTGCACAGGTGAACACACTGATTAGACCCACTGCGCCAATCAGCGGCGCAGTGGCCCTTTAAATCGCAGAGACCCGGCGTGCGCGCGCCCTAGGGAGCGGGACCGCGCGCGCCGGGACAGGACCGACGGAGAGCGAGTCAGGTACGGGAGCCGGGATGCGCACCGCGAGCGGGCGCCACCTGCATCGCGAATCGCATCCCGGCTGGGGGCGGTATCGCAGCGCACCCGGTCAGTAGATCTGACCGGGGCGCTGCAGCAGCGAGGATGCCGCGAGCGCTCCGGGGAGGAGCGGGGACCCGGAGCGCTCAGCGTAACAGTACCCCCCCCCCTTGGGTCTCCCCCTCTTCTTGGAGCCTGGGAACCTGAGGAGCAGACTTTTGTCTAGGATGTTGTCCTCAGGTTCCCAGGATCTCTCTTCAGGTCCACAGCCCTCCCAATCCACCAAAAAGAACCTTTTTCCTCTGACCGTCTTGGAGGCCAGTATCTCCTTCACTGAGAAGACGTCAGAAGAACCGGAAACAGGAGTGGGAGAAACAAGCTTGGGAGAGAAACGGTTGATGATGAGTGGTTTAAGAAGAGAGACATGAAAGGCATTAGGAATACGAAGAGAAGGAGGAAGAAGAAGTTTGTAAGAGACAGGATTAATTTGGCACAAGACTTTGAAAGGACCAAGATAGCGTGGTCCCAGTTTGTAACTGGGGACACGAAAGCGGACATATTTAGACATGACGGCCGTACACCACGAAAAATGGGGATTTAGCAGAAGATTCAGAGACTCTGAAGTTATACGAGAATTCGGCCCATGGTAGAAGATCTGCCCAGTCATCCTGGCGGGAGGAAACAAAATGCCGTAAATAATCACCCAGGACCTGGTTAATTCTTTCTACTTGCCCATTGGATTGAGGATGATAAGCAGAAGAAAAGTTTAATTTAATCTTGAGTTGTTTACAGAGGGCCCTCCAGAATTTTGACACGAATTGGACGCCTCTATCCGAGACGATCTGCGTGGGCAACCCGTGAAGACGAAAAATGTGTACAAAAAATTGTTTAGCCAACTGAGGCGCTGAAGGAAGACCAGGAAGAGGAATAAAATGTGCCATCTTGGAAAATCGATCAACGACCACCCAAACAACAGTGTTGCCACGGGATGGGGGTAAGTCTGTAATAAAGTCCATACCAATCAGAGACCAAGGCTGTTCGGGGACAGGCAGAGGGTGAAGGAGACCAGCAGGCTTCTGGCGAGGAGTCTTGTCCCGGGCACAGACAGTGCAGGCCCGCACAAAATCAACAACATCCGTCTCCAGAGTCGGCCACCAATAGAAACGAGAGATGAGTTGCACGGATTTCTTGATGCCCGCATGGCCTGCGAGATGGGAGGAGTGACCCCATTTGAGGATTCCGAGGCGTTGGCGTGGAGAGACGAAGGTCTTCCCTGGAGGAGTTTGCCTGATGGAGGCTGTAGAAGTGGAGATCAGGCAGTCAGGAGGAATGATGTGTTGCGGAGAGAGCTCTACTTCCGAGGCATCCGAGGAACGAGAGAGAGCATCGGCCCTGATGTTCTTATCGGCAGGGCGAAAGTGAATTTCAAAATTAAACCGGGCAAAGAACAGAGACCACCTGGCCTGGCGAGGATTCAGCCGTTGGGCAGACTGGAGATAGGAGAGATTCTTGTGATCGGTGTAAATAATAACTGGAAATTTAGATCCCTCCAGCAGATGCCTCCATTCCTCAAGTGCTAATTTAATGGCCAGTAGCTCTCGATCCCCGATGGAGTAGTTCCTCTCCGCCGGAGAGAAGGTCCTAGAAAAAAACCCACAGGTAACAGCATGCCCGGAAGAATTTTTTTGTAGAAGAACCGCTCCAGCTCCTACTGAGGAGGCATCAACCTCCAATAGGAAGGGTTTAGATGGGTCAGGTCTGGAGAGCACGGGAGCAGAAGAAAAGGCCGACTTGAGCCGTTTAAAGGCGTCTTCCGCTTGAGGAGGCCAGGACTTAGGATTGGCATTCTTCTTGGTTAAAGCCACGATAGGAGCCACAATGGTGGAAAAATGTGGAATAAATTGTCTGTAATAATTGGCGAACCCCAAAAAACGTTGGATAGCACGGAGTCCGGAGGGGCGTGGCCAATCTAAGACGGCAGAGAGTTTGTCTGGATCCATTTGTAGTCCCTGGCCAGAGACCAAGTATCCTAGGAAAGGAAGAGATTGACATTCAAACAGACATTTCTCCATTTTGGCATAAAGTTGATTGTCACGAAGTCTCTGAAGAACCATGCGGACATGCTGGCGGTGTTCTTCTAGGTTGGCAGAAAAAATCAGAATATCGTCCAGATACACAACAACACAGGAATATAAGAGATCACGAAAAATTTCATTAACAAAGTCTTGGAAGACGGCAGGGGCGTTGCACAGGCCAAAGGGCATGACCAGATACTCAAAGTGTCCATCTCTAGTGTTAAATGCCGTTTTCCATTCATCCCCCTCCCTGATGCGGATGAGATTATAAGCACCTCTTAAGTCCAGTTTGGTAAAGATGTGGGCACCTTGGAGGCGATCAAAGAGTTCAGAGATAAGAGGTAGAGGGTAGCGGTTCTTTACCGTGATTTTATTAAGACCGCGGTAGTCAATGCAAGGACGTAGGGAGCCATCTTTTTTGGACACAAAGAAAAATCCAGCTCCGGCAGGAGAGGAGGATTTGCGGATAAACCCCTTTTTTAAATTTTCCTGGATGTACTCAGACATAGCAAGAGTCTCTGGGGCGGACAGAGGATAAATTCTGCCCCGGGGTGGAGTAGTGCCCGGGAGGAGGTCAATAGGACAGTCATAAGGCCTGTGAGGAGGTAGAGTCTCAGCTTGTTTTTTGCAAAACACATCAGCAAAGTCCATATAGACCTTAGGGAGACCGGTTACAGGGGGAACCACAGGGTCACGGCAGGGAGTACTGGGAACCGGTTTAAGGCAGTCCTTGAAACAAGAGATACCCCAGCTCTTGATCTCCCCTGTGGACCAATCCAGGGTTGGGGAATGGCGTTGGAGCCACGGTAGTCCAAGGAGAATTTCGGAAGTGCAATTGGGGAGGACCAAGAACTCAATTTTTTCTTGATGAGGTCCGATGCACATTAGAAGGGGCTCCGTGCGGTAACGTATGGTACAGTCCAATCTTTCATTGTTAACACAATTGATGTAGAGGGGCCTGGCGAGACTGGTTACCGGGATGTTGAACCTGTTGATGAGAGAGGCCAAAATAAAGTTTCCTGCAGATCCGGAATCCAAGAAGGCCATAGTAGAGAAGGAGAAGGTAGAGGCAGATATCCGCACAGGCACAGTAAGACGTGGAGAAGCAGAGTAGACATCAAGGACTGTCTCACTTTTGTGCGGAGTCTGCGTGCGTCTTTCCAGGCGGGGAGGACGGATAGGACAATCCTTCAGGAAGTGTTCGGTACCGGCACAGTACAGGCAGAGATTCTCCATGCGGCGTCGTGTCCTCTCTTGAGGTGTCAGGCGAGACCGGTCAACTTGCATAGCCTCCACGGCGGGAGGCACAGGAACGGATTGCAGAGGACCAGAGGAGAGAGGAGCCGGGGAGAAAAAACGCCTCGTGCGAACAAAGTCCATATCCTGGCGGAGCTCCTGACGCCTTTCGGAAAAACGCATGTCAATGCGAGTGGCAAGATGAATGAGTTCATGTAGATTAGCAGGAATTTCTCGTGCGGCCAGAACATCTTTAATGTTGCTGGATAGGCCTTTTTTAAAGGTCGCGCAGAGGGCCTCATTATTCCAGGATAGTTCAGAAGCAAGAGTACGGAATTGTATGGCGTACTCGCCAACGGAAGAATTACCCTGGACCAGGTTCAGCAGGGCAGTCTCAGCAGAGGAGGCTCGGGCAGGTTCCTCAAAGACACTACGAAATTCCGAGAAGAAGGAGTGTACAGAGGCAGTGACGGGGTCATTGCGGTCCCAGAGCGGTGTGGCCCATGACAGAGCTTTTCCAGACAGAAGGCTGACTACGAAAGCCACCTTAGACCTTTCAGTAGGAAACTGGTCCGACATCATCTCCAAGTGCAGGGAACATTGTGAAAGAAAGCCACGGCAAAACTTAGAGTCCCCATCAAATTTATCCGGCAAGGATAGTCGTAGGCCTGAAGCGGCCACTCGCTGCGGAGGGGGTGCAGGAGCTGGCGGAGGAGATGATTGCTGAAGCTGTGGTAGTAGCTGCTGTAGCATCACGGTCAGTTGAGACAGCTGGTGGCCTTGTTGCGCTATCTGTTGTGACTGCTGGGCGACCACCGTGGTGAGGTCAGCGACAACTGGCAGAGGTACTTCAGCGGGATCCATGGCCGGATCTACTGTCACGATGCCGGCTGGCAGGAGGTGGATCCTCTGTGCCAGAGAGGGATTGGCGTGGACCGTGCTAGTGGACCGGTTCTAAGTCACTACTGGTATTCACCAGAGCCCGCCGCAAAGCGGGATGGTCTTGCTGCGGTGGTAGTGACCAGGTCGTATCCACTAGCAACGGCTCAACCTCTCTGACTGCTGAAGATAGGCGCGGTACAAGGGAGTAGACAGAAGCAAGGTTGGACGTAGCAGAAGGTCGGGGCAGTGGCCCTTTAAATCGCAGAGACCCGGCACGCGCGCGCCCTAGGGAGCGGGACCGCGCGCGCCGGGACAGGACCGACGGAGAGCGAGTCAGGTACGGGAGCCGGGGTGCGCACCGCGAGCGGGCGCCACCCGCATCGCGAATCGCATCCCGGCTGGGGGCGGTATCGCAGCGCACCCGGTCAGTAGATCTGACCGGGGCGCTGCAGCAGCGAGGATGCCGCGAGCGCTCCGGGGAGGAGCGGGGACCCGGAGCGCTCGGCGTAACAATAATGTGGCTTCCTCAAAGGGCCTGAGCAAACTGCAGGTGTCACGTATGAGCTGCCACTGATTCACATTGAAGTTACACAGGAGAGTACCCCTATCCGCTTGGATCATGAAGAAATCGGTGATGGCTTTTCTATGTTCGTACAGTCGGTCCAACATATGGAGGGTGGAATTCCAACGTGTGGCAGCGTCATAAATCAGACTATGTTGGGGGATACCATTCTGACGCTGAAGCTCAAGGAGGGTGTGCTTTGCAGCGTACAAGTGACTGAAGTGCATGCAAAGTTTCCTTCCCATTGTTAGGATGTCTTGCAAATGGGGGGAACCCTTCAGGAACTGCTTGACAACCAGATTTAACACGTGTGCCATGCAGGGCGCATGGCTCACCCTTCCTTGTCGCAGCGTGGCCAAGATGTTCCTCCCGTTGTCAGTCTCCATGGTTCCCATTTCCAGTTTTTGTGGAGTAAACCATGCACCGATTTCTTTACAAATTACTTTTAGCAGTTCCTCCCCTGTGTGACTCTTTTTGCCAAGGCAAACCATGTGAAGAACAGTGTGACACCACGGTGCCCTGCACACATGGTATGCTGAAGGGCCACTGAGACTTGTCTGAGCAGTGGAGGCTGAGGACACGGTGGAGGATCAGGAGGCGGAGTCGCACACTGTCACAGGACCAACGGGCTGACAGCATGGAGGAAGAAGCTGTCCAAGTTGGTGTTGTGGCTGTGCAGGAACCACATTCACCCAGCGAGCCGTAAAGGACATGTATTGTCCCTGACCGTAGTTACAGCTCCAGACGTCGATGCTGCCGTGTACTTTGGCACACACCGACAGGCTCAAGGACTGGACAACCTTCACTTCCACAAAATTGTGCAGGACTGCTACTGCCTTCTTCGCAAAGAAATGACGGCTTGGCACTCTCCTCCTCGGCTCGGCACAAGCCATCAGTTCTCTGAAAGGTGCAGGGTCCACCACTTGAAAAGGGAGGGACTGCAGCACCAGCAGCTTAGACAGGAGCACATTCGGCTTCTGCGCCGTTGGATGAGTGGGCACATACTGTTGTCTCTTGGACATGGCTTCGCGAATGGATTGTTAGCAGAATGGCTGACTAAAAGTGGGAGGAGCAGGAGCATCTGGAGTGACAGAAGGAGGGTATGACACACAGCTCCCTTCGGCTGAGGTGGTGGAGCCTTGGCTGGCTGAAAGAGGGAGAGGCGTGCCATTGGGTGATGCTGCAGGCTGGACCAGTACATCGGAGCCATGGTTCTCCCAGGCCGCTTTATGGTGGTGAAGCATATTTTGACGCAGGGCCGTGGTGCCAACATTGGGAACCTGGCCACACTTCACCATCTGCCAACATATCTTGCATGTGGCTATGTGAACCTCCTCCGGATGCTTGATGAAAAACTGCCACACCGCCGAGTAGCTGATTTTCCCACCAACAGTCTGCACTAATTGACTGCTACTGCCACCGTCTCCAGGAACCCCTGCTCCACTACCTCCCGGGAAGGTAGGCTGCCGCGAAGCAGGTGGTCTCCCCCGGGCACTTTTAGCTCCAGAATTTCCACTTCTGCCACCACGCTGACTGCCAACCAGGCTACCGCCTTCCTGGCTCAGCTGTTGCCTCACGGGCAACCTGCAACTCTCTTCTCCTGATGATGATGAAGCCCCTTCTGCACCCGGCTCCCAATTGCAATCAGCTTCATCATCATCAACAAGTGTCTGCATGTCACTGATGTCCTCCTCAGGTTCCTCAACAGTGTCTGCTTCAGGACCCTAGCAACACTGCCTCCCACGTCACTCTCCTCATCACTACTTGTCCGCCTAGCGGAAGAAGCGGCAGATGTCTCCTCCACTTCTTGGCTGGGCAGTAGCTGCTGCCTGTCCTCTATTATATCGTTCTCAGTGAATAGTGGAGCTGAACCCACAGCATAAGATACGGTACTTCTGTGGGGGAGGGAACAGCATAGGTGTTACGCCGAGCGCTCCGGGTCCCCGCTCCTCCCCGGAGCGCTCGCAACATCCTCGCAATCGCAGCGCCCCGGTCAGACCTGCTGACCGGGTGCGCTGCGATACCTCTTCCAGCCGGGATGCGATTCGCGATGCGGGTGGCGCCCGCTCGCGATGCGCACCCCGGCTCCCGTACCTGACTCGCTCTCCGTCGGTCCTGTCCCGGCGCGCGCGGCCCCGCTCCTTAGGGCGCGCGCGTGCCGGGTCTCTACGATTTAAAGGGCCACTGCGCCGCTGATTGGCGCAGTTGGCTTAATTAATGTATTCACCTGTGCACTTCCCTATATAACCTCACTTCCCCTTCCCTTCCTTGCCGGATCTTGTTGCCATCGTGCCAGTGAAAGCGTTTCCCAGTGTGTTCCTAGCCTGTGTTCCAGACCTCCTGCAGTTGCCCCTGACTACGATCCTTGCTGCCTGCCCCGACCTTCTGCTACGTCCGACCTTGCTCTTGTCTTCTCCATTGTACCGCGCCTATCTTCAGCAGTCAGAGAGGTTGAGCCGTTGCTAGTGGATACGACCTGGTTGCTACCGCCGCTGCAAGACCATCCCGCTTTGCGGCGGGCTCTGGTGAAAACCAGTAGCAGCTTAGAACCGGTCCACTAGCACGGTCCACGCCAATCCCTCTCTGGCACAGAGGATCCACCTCCTGCCAGCCGAATCGTGACAATAGGACAGAGGAAATGGGAGGACAGGGACTGCTCCATGCCAACTGAGGGTTGTGTCTGAGGAACCCACCGACTGTTGACTGGGGGTGTCAGATGTCACTTGTGATGAAGTGGATCGCTGTTTCTCGACGACGGCAGATGGGTTGCTGGTCGAGAAACGGACGCTAGTTGATAACGGGAGCTCAGGCCTCTCGCGACTCCTGCTGCCACTCACCCCTAGTCTGCTGCGACCTCTGCCTGAAATATTTAGGCCTCTGCCACTCCTCTGTGCACGTCTTGGCACTTCTCTGTCTGACATACTTGTGCGTATATGAGGGGAGTACAATACCCTTCACTATGCTTAAAACAGTATTTGTCTAGAACAGCAGCAGGTGTGCACTTTTGGCTGGCCTTTCACAGTATCTAGGCCCTTGACAGATTAACAGGAACAAAATAGTACACTATTTAGATGTACGTATGTGGTATGCACTGATTAGGGCAGAAAAATGCTCTACAGTACACTTAAAAAAGTATCCAGTCGATGACTACTTTTGCCTGGACTTTCACAGTATGTAGGCCCTTGACAGATTAACAGGTAAAAAAAATAGTACAGTACTTAGATGTACACATGCGGTATGCACTTATGAGGGCAGAAAAATGTGCAACAATGCGCCTAAAAACTCTTTGTAAAACACCAGCAGGAGATTGCTTTTGTCTGTCCTTTTTACAGTATGTAGGCCCTTGACAGATTAACAGGTACAAAATAGTGCACTACTTAGATGTACGTATGTGGTATGCACTTATGAGGGCAGAAAAATGCGCTACAATGAGCCTAAAAACTCTGTAATTTTTTTTTAAACACCAGTCGGTGATTTCTTTTGGCTGTCCTTTCACAGTATGTAGGCCCTTGACAGATTAACAGATACAAAATAGTACACTACTTAGATGTATGTAAGCGATATGCGCTACAGTACGCTTAAAAAAAAATTATTTTTGTAAAACACCAGCAGTACATAACAGTGCAGCAGCCAAAATCAGTGTACTAAACACAAAATTGCACTCTGTCACAGACTATTAAGAATGGACTGCTGGGTATTATACCGTCTACAGCATGGGTCCTCAAACTACGGCCCGCGGGCCACATGCGGCCCGCCGAGGACATTTATCCAGCCCGCCGCTGCCTGGGACATCCCTGTGTCCCGAAAGATGTTTTCGGGAAACAGGGATGCGCTCTCGGAGACCCCGCGTTTACTTTAAAAACACAAGGGCCGCCGGGAAGGTGGCGCACGCAGGGACGTCACTGACGCCATGCGTGCGCCCATAGCAACGGAGCGCGGAGGAGCGGGGCAGCGATGAGGACGTGCGCTGGCCAGCTAGGTAAGTGTTACCAGTGGCACGTCAGCTTCGGTGCTCCGACCACCGCTCCTTCGGTCTCAGGACTTACTGCTATGTCCGGACCGGAGGAGCGGTGGTCGGAGCACTGAAGTGGGGCAGAACACAGGCATGTCTGTGGGGGAACATACTGGACCTAATGTGGGGGAACATACTGCACCTAATGTGGGGAGCTATACTGCCAACCTAATTTGGGGGATCTATACTGCACCTAATTTGGGGGATCTATACTGCACCTAATGTGGGGGAACATGCTGCACCTAATATGGGGGAACTATACTGCACCTAATGTGGGGAGCTATACTGCCCCTAATGTGGGGGACTATACTGAACCTAATGTGGGAGATCTATACTGCACCTAATGTGGGGAGCTATACTGCACCTAATGTGGGGGACTATACTGAACCTAATGTGGGAGATCTATACTGCACCTAATGTGGGGGAACATGCTGCACCTAATGTGGGGAGCTATACTGCACCTAATGTGGGGGAACATTATACTGCACCTAATGTGGGGGAACATTATACTGCACCTAATGTGGGGGAACATTATACTGCACCTAATGTGGAGGAACATTATACTGCACCTAATGTGGAGGAACATTATACTGCACCTAATGTGGGGGAACATTATACTGCACCTAATGTGGGGGAACATTATACTGCACCTAATGTGGGGGAACATTATACTGCACCCAATGTGGGGGAACATTATACTGCACCTAATGTGGGGGAACATTATACTGCACCTAATTTGGGGGATCTATACTGCACCTAATGTGGGGGATCATGCTGCACCTAATGTGGGGAGCTATACTGCACCTAATGTGGGGAGCTACACTGCACCTAATTTGGGGAACTATACTGCACCTAATGTGGGAGATCTATACTGCACCTAATGTGGGGGAACATGCTGCACCTAATGTGGGGAGCTATACTGCACCTCATGTGGGGATCTATACTGCACCTAATGTGGGGGAACATGCTGCACCTAATGTGTGGAGCTATACTGCACCTAATTTGGGGGAACATTATACTGCACCTAATGTGGGGGAACATTATACTGCACCTAATGTGGGGGAACATTATACTGCACCTAATGTGGGGGAACATTATACTGCACCTAATGTGGGGGAACTATACTGCACCTAATGTGGGGGAACATTATACTGCACCTAATGTGGGGGAACTGTACTGCACCTAATGTGGGGGAACTGTACTGCACCTAATGTGGGCGAACTGTACTGCACCTAATGTGGGGGAACTGTATTGCACCTAATGTGGGGGAACTGTACTGCACCTAATGTGGAGAAATTGTACTGCACCTAATGTGGGGGAATTGTACTACACCTAATGTGGGGGAATTGTACTGCACCTAATGTGGGGGAATTGTACTGCACCTAATGTGGGGGAACATTATACTGCACCTAATGTGGAGGAACATTATACTGCACCTAATGTGGGGGAACATTATACTGCACCTAATGTGGGGGAACATTATACTGCACCCAATGTGGGGGAACATTATACTGCACCTAATGTGGGGGAACATTATACTGCACCTAATTTGGGGGATCTATACTGCACCTAATGTGGGGGATCATGCTGCACCTAATGTGGGGAGCTATACTGCACCTAATGTGGGGAGCTACACTGCACCTAATTTGGGGAACTATACTGCACCTAATGTGGGAGATCTATACTGCACCTAATGTGGGGGATCATGCTGCACCTAATGTGGGGAGCTATACTGCACCTAATGTGGGGAGCTACACTGCACCTAATTTGGGGAACTATACTGCACCTAATGTGGGAGATCTATACTGCACCTAATGTGGGGGAACATGCTGCACCTAATGTGGGGAGCTATACTGCACCTCATGTGGGGATCTATACTGCACCTAATGTGGGGGAACATGCTGCACCTAATGTGGGGAGCTATACTGCACCTAATTTGGGGGAACATTATACTGCACCTAATGTGGGGGAACATTATACTGCACCTAATGTGGGGGAACATTATACTGCACCTAATGTGGGGGAACATTATACTGCACCTAATGTGGGGGAACTATACTGCACCTAATGTGGGGGAACATTATACTGCACCTAATGTGGGGGAACTGTACTGCACCTAATGTGGGGGAACTGTACTGCACCTAATGTGGGGGAACTGTACTGCACCTAATGTGGGGGAACTGTATTGCACCTAATGTGGGGGAACTGTACTGCACCTAATGTGGAGAAATTGTACTGCACCTAATGTGGGGGAATTGTACTACACCTAATGTGGGGGAATTGTACTGCACCTAATGTGGGGGAATTGTACTGCACCTAATGTGGGGGAACATTATACTGCACCTAATGTGGAGGAACATTATACTGCACCTAATGTGGGGGAACATTATACTGCACCTAATGTGGGGGAACATTATACTGCACCCAATGTGGGGGAACATTATACTGCACCTAATGTGGGGGAACATTATACTGCACCTAATTTGGGGGATCTATACTGCACCTAATGTGGGGGATCATGCTGCACCTAATGTGGGGAGCTATACTGCACCTAATGTGGGGAGCTACACTGCACCTAATTTGGGGAACTATACTGCACCTAATGTGGGAGATCTATACTGCACCTAATGTGGGGGAACATGCTGCACCTAATGTGGGGAGCTATACTGCACCTCATTTGGGGGATCTATACTGCACCTAATGTGGGGGAACATGCTGCACCTAATGTGGGGAGCTATACTGCACCTAATGTGGGGGAACATTATACTGCACCTAATGTGGGGGAACATTATACTGCACCTAATGTGGGGGAACATTATACTGCACCTAATGTGGGGGAACATTATACTGCACCTAATGTGGGGGAGCTATACTGCACCTAATGTGGGGGAACATTATACTGCACCTAATGTGGGGGAACTGTACTGCACCTAATGTGGGGGAACTGTACTGCACCTAATGTGGGGGAACTGTACTGCACCTAATGTGGGGGAACTGTACTGCACCTAATGTGGGGGAACTGTACTGCACCTAATGTGGGGAAATTGTGCTGCACCTAATGTGGGGGAATTGTACTGCACCTAATGTGGGGGAATTGTACTGCACCTAATGTGGGGGAATTGTACTGCACCTAATGTGGGGGAATTGTACTGCACCTAATGTGGGGGAATTGTACTGCACCTAATGTGGGGGAATTGTACTGCACCTAATGTGGGGGAACTGTACTGCCAACCCTAATGTGGGGGAACTGTACTGCCAACCCTAATGTGGGGGATCTATACTGCCAACCTAATGTGGGGGGAACTGTGCTGCGTACTTAAAGTGGTAGTCCACTAATAAGATATATAAGTGTGCATAGGAATTTGTTCATGTTTTGATATCTATAGTCCGGCCCTACAACGGTCTGAGGGACCGTGAACTGGCCCCCCGTTTAAAAAGTTTGAGGACCCCTGGTCTACAGACTAGTATAACCAGCAGATGATTTGTTGTGGAACAAAGACACTGAATTGCGCTGAAAAATTATTCCTGCCTCCTCTGCTAAGGTTTATGAAGTTGAGGCAGATTGTTGAAATGTATGAGGCTCTCTGCCCCTCTCTGTAATACCATGCTGAAGAAAGTGACTGGGAGGTTAATGCCTGCAGCTGCAGTAAAAATCCTTTTCAGTGAAAAAAACAATGCTCTCCGTCCATGAGAATGCTGATGGGACTAGGAGGATGTTAAACGCTGATGGAATGCACTTTTCCCTGTTGTAACACACACAGGCTGTCCGTCCTATCTCTCTGCAGTGTCATGAATGAAGTGGCTGGCCGCAATATGGCTGCCGATTCTATAGGGCTGTGACATCACAGGGGTGACTGGCTGCTGATAGGCTGCATCCCGCATGTGCTTCAGGGTCAATCCGCCTACTTCCCTTCCCGCCCTGCCTTCCTGCCTTCCCAGCGTCCCTTGCCCCATGTACTGACATGTGGATCCGCCATTTTAGATGCCCTGGAGCCTGGAACGCTGTAAAATGGAGTTTAATTAAGCGTTTTGCGCAATAGAATCGCGGCGATATTCGTATTCGTTGCAAATCGAATATTTCCTGAAATTCGTAAATAATTCGGGTTTGTCAGCTTCGATTCGCTCATCTCTATTTAAGATATTGGGAGGGCATAATGTTTCAGACATGAGAGAGATATTTGCTGGTTTTCTGTAGGATTGCAGGTGTAATATCATGGGAAATGGTATAGAGCTGTGTCATCATGATGATACTGGAAAACAAATCTAATAATAAGCATGCAAATGTCTTCACTTTCACGTCACTGGAATGTGAGATCCTGCCGGGGGTGAGCACTCAGCCTCACTACACCCCAAAGGCAGCGGTGCCTGCACAGAGAGCAGATTGCTCACCCCCGGCAGGCTCTCACATCCTAGTGATGTGAGAGTGAACACATTTGCATATTCATCACTGGGGAGGGCCAGGCAGTGAATATTGTATAGGCAGGGGAGCTCGGGGAGCCGGTCCCCTGCCTCCATTGTGCACAGCAGCGCAATAGGAATAAATGAAATAACTGGCAAAACTTTGAAACTACTACACAGATTAACGTAAGTGACCACTGTTTTTATAGCTGTTTAGTATACAGTTACCCCCCCCCCCCCCCCGACCTACGATGGCCCCGACATACGATCATTTCAACATACGGTGGCCTCTCAGAGGCCATCGCATGTTGAATGCAGCATCAACATGCGATGCTTTTGTATGTCGGGGCCATCGTATACGGCAGCCGTTTACGGTGGTCATCAGGATCCCCTGCATCGTCTGCGCTCTTCATCGTCGTCATCAACATGCGATGCTTTTGTATGTCGGGGCCATTGTATCCGGCAGCCGTTTACGGTGGTCATCAGGATCCCCTGCATCGTCTGCGCTCTTCATCGTCGTCATCACGTCGCTGCGCACGCTGTCCCATCATCCAATAGGAGCGGCGTGCGTAGCGACGGAGAGCAAGGATACCGGGGAGGCAGAGGCCTTGCCGGAGCGTCGGGGACACCCCGGGGACTCGGCCACAGCGATGGAAGGTGACATGCAGGGCATGACGAGCGGTGACGGTCCGGAGCAGCGGGGACACGTGAGTACAACCTCCAATACCAGTGGTCTTCAACCTGCGGACCTCCAGATGTTGCAAAACTACAACTCCCAGCATGCCCGGACAGCCGTTGGCTGTCCGGGCATGCTGGGTGTTGTCGTTTTCCAACCTCTGGAGGTCCGTAAGTTGTAGACCACTGTCTTATACTTTACATTGCACGGATCCCTCAACATACGAGGGTTTCAACAAAGGATGGTCCATTTGGAACAAATTACCATCGTATGTTGAGGGACCACTGTATTGGGTTTAGTGCTTTTGAACAGGCTGGCAGATTCTGTTTAAGACCAATGGAGCGAAGAATCTTATTTGGATAAAAATTTATTGGATAATAATAAAAAATTGGATCTTATGAAATCCTATGACAAAACTGAAGGAAAGGAGTGCGGAAATTTTTAGACAGCAAGTGCAATGTCACAGTAGCAAGGAGTGGACCTTCTGACCCTGGCACACCCAAGTTAGCTTAGTGCAGGGGGGGTACACAGAGGTTGGTAACAGTCTGTATCACTCTATTACTACTGAGATGCGGGTATCTAGTTAGTGTTGAGCGGCATAGGCCATATTCGAATTTGCAATATTTCGCGAATATATGAACGAATATTCGTCATATATTCGCTAAATTCGCATATTCGTAATATTCGCGTATGAGAAATTAGCATATACGAAAATGAACATAACCGAAAATTGGCATATGCGAAAATTTGCATATGCAAATTTTCGCATATGCGAAAATTCGCACGCCAGCCTCACACAGTAGTATTAGAGCCTTCTTTACACCACACAAGCTGGAAGCAGAGAGGGGTGATCACTGTAATGTATACTGTGGAAAAAAATAGTGCTATATTCGCGAATTCACGAATATGCGATATCCGCAAATAACATTCGCATTGCGAATATTCGCGAGCAACACTAGTATCTAGTTAGTACCCTTTTTGAGAGGCTCTGGTGGAGCATAGAGGCTCCAAACATATGTGTGTGACCTTCAGGTTAAAACATTACCTCAGGTCTTTAGTTTCTCTGTGGAATTTGACCTGGATTCCTTCAGCATTAGCTTCCAGTCCTTTTGAACCTACTAGAGACTGTACTATTAAACATATAAGCCTGAAAACCCTTCTTCTTTTTTTTTTTTTTCTTTTTTTTTTAAGTAATAACTTCTGTCAGGTAAATACAATGATCCCTTAACTTACAATGGCCTCAACATACAATAGTTTCAACATACAATGGTCTTTTCTGGACCATCGTAAGTTGAAACCAGACTCAACATACAATGCTACAGACAGTCCAGATCTGTGCAACGCGTCATTGGTCGGAAGAACTGACTAATCAAAATGGGCATTCACTCGTAAAACCCCTGTATTACTGAAGCCAATGCACTGACTGGTGTCTGGTAGCGCCCCCTACAGTAGAGGGAGGTATTACATGTTCTGTACACTTTACCTGTACCAGGGTTACCTGCTCCTTTGGACACCAGGTGAGGGCGACTCCATTACTTTTTTTACTTACAGGACCCTGAAGAAGCTCCTGTCCCCTACATAGACCAGTGTTTCCCAAGAAGGGTGGCCCCAGCTGTTGCAAAACTACAACTCCCAGCATGCCCGGACAGCCTTTGGCTGTCCGGGCATGCTGGGAGTTGTAGTTTTGCAACAGCTGGAGGCTCCCTGCTTGGGAAACACTGACATAGACAGTGATTACAGCTCCCAGCATATCTTTCTTACTTTTATATGTAAGGATTTGCTTTATCTATATTAGTTATCTACTTATTTTTCTTTAATTCTCACTTTTTTCCTATTTTTGAATGACATTTTGGGGCTTCAGAACCAATTACCAGATTTCCATAGAGTTCTGGTCTCAACATACAATGGTTTCAACATACAATGGCTGTCCCAGAACCGATTAATATTGTAACTTGAGGGACCACTGTAAGTGAAATCCAATCCTCCTGTACGTTACAGCCATACCTCATAGCCCTTCATCACAGTCACCCTAAAAGCAGATATCTCTTTCCTACCAAGGGTATCTTCTGAATTTCATATTTCTATGACTTTCATATTTCTATGATTTGGACAGAACAAAACATGAAGAAATGACAATAACGTATTGGTTCTATTCCCTATCCAGAATTGTATGGCTGCCTCCTGGTCAATCCTGCATACGATTTCTAAATATTATAGACTAGTGGGGAGATTTATCAAAACCTGTGCAGAGGAAGAGTGGTGCAGTTGCCCATAGCAACCAATCAGATTGCTTCTTTCATTTTCCACAGGCCTCTTTAGAGGCCTGTGGAAAATGAAAGAAGCAATCTGATTGGTTGCTATGGGCAACTGCACCACTCTTCCTCTGCACAGGTTTTGATCAATCTCCCCCCTAGGTCTGCTATCCAGCCAGAAATTTGCCTTAAAGGGGTACTCCGGTGGAAAACTTTATTTTTTATTTTTTAATCAACAGATTTGTAAATTACTTCTATTAAAAAATATTAGTCCTTCCAGTACTTATTAGCTGCTGAATACTACAGAGGAAATTATTTTCTTTTTGGAACACAGAGCTCTCTGCTGACATCATGACCACAGTGCTCTCTGCTGACATCTCTGTCCATTTTAGGAACTGTCCAGAGCAGCATATCTTTTCTATGGGGATTTTCTCCTACTCTGGATAGTTCTTAAAATGGACAGAGATGTCAGCAGAGAGCACTGTGATCATGATGTCAGCAGAGATCTCTGTGTTCCAAAAAGAAAATAATTTCCTCTGTAGTATTCAGCAGCTAATAAAAGTACTGGAAGGATTAAGATTTTTTAATAGAAGTAATTTACAAATCTGTTTAACTTTTTGGCACCAGTTGATTAAAAAAAAAAAAAAAAATTCCACCGGAGTACCCCTTTAAACAGAAGATTCTCCAGACTATCCTCTTTTCCAAATATCTGTAACTTGCTGAGTACCCTGCGTTTCCCGGTCTTCCTATCCAAACCTTGTGGGTAGTGAAAGCAACAATTATATATAAAATAACACAATATTGTGGGTGTACCTTGAACTCTGAACTCTGTACACCCTGCCACCCAGCTTTCCAGTCTCTTAAAGGAGAACTCTGGCAAAAGTAAGTTATCCCCTATCCACAGAATAGTGGTCGAACCCCACGTGATCCCTGGGACAGGACCCCAGCTCTGTCTGTGAGGAGCGCATGTTGTCTAGCACTGATGTACTCGACTCTTTTTGGCGCTCCTCACTGAGGGACCCACCGCTTGGATCCCAGGGCTAGGACACCCCCCCGCGATCAGCTACCTATCCCCTATCCTGTGGATAGGGGATACGTTTATTTTTGCCAGATTTCTCCTATAAGAGAATATCTGTTTGGTAAAGCAGCCATAGTGGAGCTCTTTGGACAAACTGAGAGGCACGTACACTGCATGCCACCCAGCTTTTCCAGTCTCCTTAAACCCCACGCCTTCTCCCCGCCCCTGCACTGATATCTTCTTTCCCTCCTCTCTCTTCTCTCAGCATGAAATAAATCTTGTCTCAAACCACCCACGTTGTCCCCTCTCCCTGCCCCGGCACTAACTATTCTCTGCACCTGCCTGCTGGATAGTTAAATCATACTTTACCAAGACATTGTTCTGGCAGCAGGATGTTTAAAACTCCCAGGCAATCTCGGCAGCCTGAGAGTAAATGTGATCAGGAGATTAGTTCTTACTGTTAATTTAGTTTCCGTTAATCTATTGTGACTTGCCTTCTTGTTATTATAGTGAACTATAAATAAAAAAAACATTTTGCATGAATAATTTTCACATCAGAAGCACTGGTGGGAGGCTGTAGGAGAGACCCTAATAATTTCTGTTCCTGCTCCCACTCAGTTCAAGTCTCCTCTTATGCTTTCGTGGAAACCAAATAAACCATATGGAGATATTCCCATATCTTAGTAGATGTGTTAAGAAGGGTTTTTATTTTTTTGTGTTGCTTGTAAATGTTTTGTAGATTTGCAAACATGTAAAGTGACAGCAAACACACAAAAAGTAAACAAGGGCTCATAAACTAAACGGTGAGTTAGTTATAGTCACAAAAGGGGCAGGAATGTTGTTTCTTTCAGTAGCAGATGTGTTTAGAAGTGTTACTGCTTGTAGACATTTCCTAGTTGTACATGCATTGTTGTGTAGATTACAGTAGTCCCTCAAGTTACAATATTAATTGGTTCCAGGACGACCATTGTATGTTGAAACCATTGTATGTTGAGACCAGAACTCTATGGAAACCTGGTAATTGGCTCTGAAGCCACCAAAATGTCATCCAAAAATAGGAAAAAGGGAGAATTAAAGAAAAATAAATAGATAACTAATACAGATAAAGCAAATCCTTACATATAAAAGTAATAAAGATCTGCTGGGAGCTGTAAATCACTGTCTATGTCAGTGTTTCCCAACCAGGGCACCTCCAGCTGTTGCAAAACTACAATTCCCAGCATGCCCGGACAGCCGTTGGCTGTCCGGGCATGCTGGGAGTTGTAGTTTTGCACCCTGGTTGGGAAACAAGGGTTTATGTAGAGGACAGGAGCTTCTTCAGGGTCCTATACAGTATACCCAGTGTCCCAAATGGAGCTGCCCTTACTTGGTGTACAAAAGGAGCAACTAACCCTGGTACAGGTAAGGAGAAGTACAGAACTTGTAGTTCCTCCCTGTACTGTAGGGGGCGCTACCAGACAGCCAGTCAGTGCATGCGCTTCAGTAATACAGGTGATTTACCAGTGAATGCCCATTCTGATTGGTCAGTTCCTCCAGTTGTGACATGTTTCACAGATCTGGACTGTCCGTAGCATTGTATGTTGAGTCTGGTTTCAAGTTACAATGGTCCAGAAAAGACCATTGTATGTTGAAACTATTGTATGTTGAGGCCATTGTAAGTTGAGGGATCACTGTACTACTTAGGCTAGGTTTACATTGCTGCCCATTTTCTTTTTCATATCAACTGCCTCCAGATAGTTAAAAAGATTTGTAAATGACTTCTATTAAAAAAATCTTAATCCTTCCAGTATTTATCAGCTGCTGAAGTTGAGTTGTTCTTTTCTGTCCGAGAACAGTGCTCTCTGCTGACACCTCTGTCTGTCTCAGGAACTGTCCAGAGCAGGATAGGTTTGCTATGGGGATTTGCTCCTACTCTAGACAGTTCCTGAGACAGTCAGAGGTGTCAACAGAGAGCACTGTTGTCGGACAGAAAAGAACAACTGGAGCACCCCCTTAAGCAGAGCCTTACTGTACAAAAAAAAAGTAATTGAAAAAAGACACTAGATTTTAAGAACAAAATCGCCAAGACCAAATGTTAACCCGAATCTGCAAAGCACTGTATCCAGATTGGGACATGCTTACGCTGTTTGAGCATTGGAATGTTGGTGAATGCTCTTCTATACAAACATTCCTTGTTAAAGGGGCCTGTGTAGAAGGAGGTGCACACAATGGTTGAATTCTGTCCCAACAGCGCCAGGTCCCTAATGCTCTACCCATCATCCTGCTTCTGATGACTTTTTGTTCCTGCAGGAACTGCCTACTCAGCCAATTACTGGCCACAGTGTGACCCTCCTTAAAGGGGTACTCCACTGCCCCAGCGTTTGGAAGATTTTGCTCCGAATAATGGGTGCGGGCTGCAGGGGTCGTGACATGATGACCACGCCACCTCGTGATGAATGCTCCGCTCTCTCAATGCAAGTTAATGGACTTGCATTGAGGGGGCGTGGCGTGAAGTCACAACAGGCATGGCCGTGACGACTCCCGCAGCCCGCATCCAGTGTTCTGTGCAAAATGTTCTGAACATTCGAGTTGGGGAGTACCCCTTTAACCAATGATTGGCAGAGTGCGCAGTTCCTGTAGGAACAGAACATCATAGAGAGCAGCACTGGAGAAATGGTTTACCTAGGTTTTTACATATGGCTTCAACATTTTGGCTTCATTTTTGTAAAAACATTTCTGTCACTTAAATCAATGTTTGTCACAAAGAGATGTAAACCTTATCTTTGATCATTTGCACTGGGGAGAATAGCCCATTGCTTCACCTCCACTTCAAGTTGGTAAATCTACTGTGATTGACCTGGCAATAAATTTCAATGTTCCAATCTGACCAGGAAAAATTGGTTGCAGGTTGCAGTAGGCTTCCAGTCTGTGGTCAATTTTTTTTACAACTGTATGGGTGCATTACACAAGTACGGACATACATGTGCACCACCACATTCAGTACCATGATACTTCAACTACAAGTATGTTCTTATCAATGTCAGTGCCTATTATACTACTACCTAGGCACCAGTGACGTCAGTGGGGAATTTTGGTTTTGTGTTGCCTTAGGCCTGGCCAAATTGGGGCAACCCGCCTTAAATGCATCCAGGGACACACAGTGGGCAGGCCCGGACGTGATGCCACAATGTGCTCCCCCTGCTCCCTGCTGTTTGGTCAGGAAACAGCAGATTTTAGGTTTTATTTTTGGAAAGGAATCCTGAGCAGAGAACACTGAAATACTAGGCATATGTAGCGGCACCGGTGAGAACCGCTACATGTGAACGGAATAAAATTACAATGCCTCTCATAAACACAGAAGTCCTTGAGGTGTCCTCAAGTTATGACCATGTCTTGGTCCTTAAGTATTTTAAAAAGCAGAAGAAGAAAGGTGGGAACTATGATTCATATAAGTATTTCCAAGGGATAACGCGTTTCGAGGGGCGGAGACCCCCTCTTCGTCAGATTGGATCTGAGGAAGAGGGGGTCTCCGCCCCTCGAAACGCGTTATCCCTTGGAAATACCTGTACGAATAAGTATCTCTTTGCTTCACGAGATACTCGACTGTGTGGATGAATATTCTACATTTCTACATTGAAAAGGAGCGCTTCTCAGCACCGCATTTTTTCGGATCGTAGATCCCACCTTTCTTCCTCACTAACCAGACGTCCAGGACCAGCTCCCAGGACCAAAGCCTACAACGGTGTTGTGTTTGGAACACAACACCCCTAGGTGAGCATACTAAAACCTGTTCACCTACATATATATTCCTAATATCACAGAATCATGGCACATTAGTGCGCTTTTTCTTCTATTTTCTTTTTCATATATCTGAGTCCTAAAAAGCAGAAGAGCAATAGGTTGGAAAACATTGAATTAGGGCTAAAACAGGTGAGGGAGTTAAAGGACAACTGCAGCCATAACAACTTATCCCTATCCACAGGTTAGGGGATAAGTGTTTGATCGCTGGGGGTCCGACCACTGTGCGCATAGCGTCGGCCTCAGTGAGGTCAACGGTATGCCCCCTCCCCATACAGCTCTATGGGAGAGGCCGGGTGGCACGAATGCTGCATACCGCCTCTCCCATATAGATACATGGAGAGGGTGTGTCGGCCACAGCGTCATGCTGCAGCCAGCACGCCTCCTGCACTTATCCTGTGGATAGGGGATAAGTTGTTATGGCTCCATATTTCCTTTAATGCAGGATGGTGCACGTGTACTGTATCAGTTGTTGTGCCAACATGATCAGTGGCCATCAGGTCATTGACAGCCACATCAAAAGCCACATCCTCCCTCCGGCACCAAAGGTTAGGGTCCGGCTGAAAACAGTTTGTGCCATATGAGAAAAAAAAACAAGTAAGACAATTACTCCAGTTGAAGAAAAACAGCACCTGAGGGTCAGTGAAGGTCATCATTCTCCTCCTGACCACATCTGTCTGATCAGTACTGGAGTCAGTATATGGTCTGCAGAATGATGACGGGTGGAAGCCTTCATGTTTGGGAACCAACACCCTGCGTACCATGTCATTGTGCTTTCACCCCAGGGATGTGGAGATCCTATTGCCCGACACTCAGGGATATGCAGTTCCGGGCGCCAGGCAGGTGAATTTTTCATTTTTCTTTGGGCAAGCAGGGCCGTACCTGAAAGCCCCTGACAAGTACGGCCGAGCTCAGGGTGTATGGAGCTGGCTCCTGAAATTATTTTTTAATTTGTAAAACTACTACTACTAACTATTTGTTAAACTTTTTTTGTAAAATTTTCGGAAAATGTTCATTTCACAGATAATGTTCTCTCCCCCGTCACTTATAATGTTCTCCTCCCTCATTACAGATAATATTTGCTACTCCATCACAGATAAAGTTTTCTACTCCATCACAGATAATGTGCTCTCCTCCATCACAGATAAAGTTCTCCCCATCACAGATAATGTGCTCTCATCCATCACAGCTAATGTGCTCTCCTCCATCACAGATAATGTTCTCCCCATCACAGATAATGTGCTCTCATCCATCACAGCTAATGTGCTCTCCTCCATCACAGATAATGTTCTCCCCATCACAGATAATCTGCTCTCTTCCATCACAGATAATGTTCTCCCCATCACAGATAATGTGCTCTCCTCCATCACAGATAAAGTTCTCCCCATCACAGATAATGTGCTCTCCTCCATCACAGATAATGTGTTCTCATCCATCACAGATAATGTGCTCTCATCCATTACAGATAATGTGCTCTCCTCCATCACAGATAATGTTCTCCCCATCACAGATAATGTTCTCCCCATCACAGATAATGTGCTCTCCTCCATCACAGATAATGTGCTCTCCTCCATCACATCACATCTGGTCTGCACTTGAGTTTGATGACTAGATATCATTAGTTCCTTTCTTTTCCCTTCATGAAAGACAATTGAGGATCTGGGTAAGTTTTCCAGTTTCACCTAAAGACAAGTAAATCCTGGAATACAATTCAAATACTGAGAATTCAATTTGCATTTCTATCTTTAGGGGCGCTGCAGGAAATTAGGATTCAGGTTCCATCTTGTTGGTATTACAGTAGTTAATTGTTTCTCTCCTCTCAGATCTATCTGATTCTCATTAATGTTCTCACTCATCACAGCTAATGTTCTCCCCATCACAGATAATGTTCTCCCCATCACAGGTAAAGTTCTCCTCTCACTCATAGATAATGTTCTCCCCCATCACAGATAATGTTCTCCCCATAAATGATAATTTTCTCCCCATCACTGATAATGTTCTACCCCATCACAGATAATTTTCTCCCCATCACAATGTGTTCCCCTATCACAGATAATGTTCTCCCCCATCATAGATATTGTTTTCCTCCATCACAGATAATGTTCTCCCCCATCAGAGCTAATGTTGCCCCCATCGCAGATAATATATGCCTATTTTTTGAGTCTGGCTGACTAATTCATTGTTTTTTCATTTCCTCCTCTGAGTAAAATGGTGAGACCAATGTTCTCGTCCCTCATCACAGATAATGTTTGCCTCCATCACAGATAATGTTCTCCCCATCACAGATAATGTTCTCCCCATCACAGATAATGTTCTCCCCATCACAGATAATGTTCTCCCCATCACAAATAATGTTCTCCCATCACAGATAATGTTCTCTCCCCATCACAGATAATGTTCTCCCCATCACAGATAATGTTCTCCCATAACAGATAATGTTCTCCCCATCACAGATAATGTTCTCCCCATCACAGATAATGTTCTCCCCATCACAGATAATGTTCTCCCATCACAGATAATGTTCTCCCGTTCACAGATAATGTTTTCCTCCATCACAGATAACGGTCTCTCCTCTGTCATAGATAATGTTCTCCTCCATCACAGATAATGTTCTCCTCCATCACAGATAATGTTCTCCTCCATCACAAAGTCGTCAGAGAGCCTGCCCCTTTCAAATTCGCATTGGGAAACCCGCTGAAACAAAATATGCTCGTGTGAATGAGCCCTTGAAGTGATTTTTCAATTTGTAAAACTAATTCTCTCTGCATTTTATTTGCATTTTTCTCCCAGAAAAAATGCACATCATACTCTGACTTCAGTACTGATCAGACAAATGTGGTCAGAGGCCGAATGATGACTTTCAATAACCCTCAGGTGATGTTTTTTCTTCAATTGGAGTTGCCATCATCTATTTTCTTCGCTCTGCAAAAAAATGTCCTCTAAAGCTGTGTTTCCCAACCAGGGTGCCTTAAGCTGTTGTAAAACTTCCAGCATGCTCAGACAGCCTATGGCAACAGATGCAGCAGGAGGGGAGGTAACAACAGGTACAGCAGAAGGAAGGGTGACAGGAGGTGCAGCTTGAGGGAGGTTGACAGGAGATGTAGCTGGAGGATGGATGACAAAAGGTACAGCAGGAGGGAGGGCAAGAGGAGGTGCAGCAGAAGGATGGGTGACAGGAGGTGCAGCAGAAGGATGGGTGACAGGAGGTACAGCGAGATGAGGGGGTGACAAGAGGTTCAGCAGGAGGGAGGATTATGCTACCGCCATAGACTGCAGGGGCAGCACAGAGCAGTGTCCTTCTCAGCACAGGTGACTTAGTATAAAAGATTGTTAATAGAACTAATTTACAAATCTGTTTAACTTTCTGGCACAAGTTGATTTTAAAAAAATAAGTTTTCCACCGGAGTACCCCTTTAAAGAATAGGCATACCTTTAAACCTGTCCTTCATTAGATATGGGAACTCAACCCCATACAGTGGGGCAAAAAAGTATTTAGTCAGCCACCAATTGTGCAAGTTCTCCCACTTTAAAAGATGAGAGAGGCCTGTAATTTTCATCATAGGTATACAGTGGGGATCAAAAGTTTGGGCACCCCAGGTAAAAATTTGTATTAATGTGCATAAAGAAGCCAAGGAAAGATGGAACAATCCCCAAAAGGCATCAAATTACAGATTAGACATTCTTATAATATGTCAACAAAAGTTAGATTTTAGTTCCATCATTTACACTTTTAAAATAACAGAAAACAAAAAAATGGCGTCTGCTAAAGTTTGGGCACCCTGCAGAATTTATAGCATGCACTGCCCACTTTGCAAAGCTGAGACCTGCCAGTGTCATGGATTGTTATCAATAATCATTTGGGAAGACCAGGTGATGTCAATCTCAAAGGTTTTAAATGCCCAGACTCATCTGACCTTGCCCCAACAATCAGCACCATGGGTTCTTCTAAGCAGTTGTCTAGGAATCTGAAACTGAAAATAGTTGACGCTCACAAAGCTGGAGAAGGCTATAAGAAGATAGCAAAATATTTTCAGATGTCAATATCATGTGTTAGGAATGTAATTAGGAAATGGCAGTCATCAGGAACAGTGGAAGTTAAAGCTAGATCTGGAAGACCAAGAAAAATATCAGACAGAACAGCTTGCAGGATTGTGAGAAAAACAATTCAAAACCCACATTTGACTGCACAATCCCTCCAGAAAGATCTGGCAGACACTGGAGTTGTGGTACACTATTCCACTATAAAGAGATACTTGTACAAATATGGTCTTCATGGAAGAGTCATCAGAAGAAAACCTCTTCTACGTCCTCACCACAAAAATCAGCATTTGAACTTTGCTAATTAACATATAGACAAGCCTGATGCATTTTGGAAACAAGTTCTGTGGACCGATGAGAATAAAATTGAACTTTTTGGCCGGAATGAGCAAAGGTACGTTTGGAGAAGAAGGGGAAAAGAATTTAATGAAAAGAACCTCTGTCCAACTGTTAAGCATGGGGGTGGATGAATCATGCTTTGGGGTTGTATTGCAGCCAGTGGCACAGGGAACATCTCACGAGTAGAAGGAAAAATGGATTCAATAAAATTTCAGCAAATTTTGGATGCTAACTTGATACCATCTGTGAAAAAGCTGAAGTTAAAGAGAGGATGGCTTCTACAAATGGATTATGATCCTGAACACACCTCGAAATCCACGGGGGATTACATCAAGAGGCATAAACTGAAGGTTTTGCCATGGCCTTCACAATCTCCTGACCTCAACATAATTGAAAATCTATGGATAGACCTTAAAAGAACAGTGCGTGACAGACAGCCCAGAAATCTCAAAAAACTGGAAGACTTTTGTAAGGAAGAATGGACAAAGATACCTCAAATAAGAATTGAAAAACTCGTGGCTGGCTACAAAAAGCGTTTACAAGCTGTGATACTTGCCAAAGGGGGGCAGTACAAGATATTAACTCTGCAGGGTGCCCAAACTTTTCCAGAGGCCATTTTTTGGTTTTCTGTTATTTTGAAAGTGTAATTGATGGAAATAAAATCTAACTTTTGTTGACATATTATAAGAATGTCGAATCTGTAATTTGATGCCTTTTGGAGATTTTTCCATCTTTCCTTGGCTTCTTCATGCACATTAATACAATTTTTTACCTGGGGTGCCCAAATTTTTGATCCCCACTGTACCTCAACTATGAGAGACCTAATGAGAAAAAAAAGAGGAAATCAAATTGTAGGATTTCTAATGAATTAATTGGTAAATTCCTCGGTAAAATAAGTATTTGGTCACCTACAAACAAGCAAGATTTCTGGCTCTCACAGACCTCTAACTTCTTCTTTAAGAGTCTCCTCTGTCCTCCACTCGTTACCTGTATTAATGGCACCTGTTTGAACTTTATCAATATAAAAGACACCTGTCCACAACCTCAAACAGTCACACTCCAAACTCCACTATGGCCAAGAGCTGTCGAAGGACACCAGAAACAAAATTGTAGAGCTGCATTAGGCTGGGAAGACAGAATCGGAAATAGGCAAGCAGCTTGGTGTGAAGAAATCAACTGTTGGAGCAATTATTAACAAATGGAAGACGTATAAGACCACTGATAATCTCCCTAGATCTGGGGCTCCACGCAAGATCTCATCCTGTGTTGTCAAAATGATCACAAGAATGGTGAGCAAAAATCCCAGAACCACATGGGGGGACCTAGTGAATGACCTGCAGAGAGCTGGGACCAAAGTAACAAAGGCTACCATCAGTAACACACTACGCCACCAGGGACTCAAATCATGCAGTGCCAGACGTGTCCCCCTGCTTAAGCCAGAACATGTCCAGGCCCATCTGAAGTTTGCTAGAGAGCATTTGGATGACCCAGAAGAGGATTGGGAGAATGTCATATGGTCAGATGAAACCAAAGTAGAACTTTTTGGTAAAAACTTAACTCGTCGTGTTTGGAGGAGAAAGAATGCTGAGTTGCATACAAAAAACACCATACCTACTTTGAAGCATTGGGGTGGAAACAACATGCTTTGGGGCTGTTTTTTTAGGCAAAGGGACATGGAGGACTGATCCATGTAAAGGAAAGAATGAATGGGGCCATGTATCATGAGATTTTGAGTGAAAACCTCCTTCCATCACCAAGGGCATTGAAGATGAAACGTGACTGGATCTTTCAGCATGAAAATGATCCCAAACACACTGCCCGGGCAACGAAGGAGTGGCTTCGTAAGAAGCATTTCAAGGTCCTGGAGTGGCCTAGCCAGTCTCCAGATCTCAACCCCATAGAAAACCTTTGGAGGGAGTTGAAAGTCTGTGTCGCTGTTACGCCAAGCGCTCCGGGTCCCCGCTCCTCCCCGGAGCGCTCGCTTCTCTCTCGCTACCGCAGCGCTCCGGGCAGCTCCACTGACCCGGTGCGCTGCGATACCGTCTCCAGCCGGGATGCGATTCGCGATGCGGGTAGCGCCCGCTCGCGATGCGCACCCCGGCTCCCGTACCTGACTCGCTCTCCGTCTGTCCTGTCCCGGCGCGCGCGGCCCCGCTCCCTAGGGCGCGCGCGCGCCGGGTCTCTGCGATTTAAAGGGCCACTGCGCCGCTGATTGGCGCAGTGGTTCCAATTAGTGTGTTCACCTGTGCACTCCCTATTTATACTTCACTTCCCCTTCACTCCCTCGCCGGATCTTGTTGCCATTGTGCCAGTGAAAGCGTTTCCTTGTGTGTTCCTAGCCTGTGTTCCAGACCTCCTGCCGTTGCCCCCGACTACGATCCTTGCTGCCTGCCCCGACCTTCTGCTACGTCCGACCTTGCTTCTGTCTACTCCCTTGTACCGCGCCTATCTTCAGCAGTCAGAGAGGTTGAGCCGTTGCTAGTGGATACGACCTGGTCACTACCGCCGCAGCAAGACCATCCCGCTTTGCGGCGGGCTCTGGTGAAAACCAGTAGTGACTTAGAACCGATCCACTAGCACGGTCCACGCCAATCCCTCTCTGGCACAGAGGATCCACTACCTGCCAGCCGGCATCGTGACAGTAGATCCGGCCATGGATCCCGCTGAAGTTCCTCTGCCAGTTGTCGCCGACCTCACCACGGTGGTCGCCCAGCAGTCACAACAGATAGCGCAACAAGGCCAACAGCTGTCTCAACTGACCGTGATGCTACAGCAGCTACTACCACAGCTTCAGCAATCATCTCCTCCGCCAGCTCCTGCACCTCCTCCGCAGCGAGTGGCCGCTTCTGGTCTACGACTATCCTTGCCGGATAAATTTGATGGGGACTCTAAATTCTGCCGTGGCTTTCTTTCCCAATGTTCCCTGCACTTGGAGATGATGTCGGACCAGTTTCCTACTGAAAGGTCTAAGGTGGCTTTCGTAGTCAGCCTTCTGTCTGGAAAAGCTCTGTCATGGGCCACACCGCTCTGGGACCGCAATGACCCCGTCACTGCCTCTATACACTCCTTCTTCTCGGAAATTCGAAGTGTCTTTGAGGAACCTGCCCGAGCCTCTTCTGCTGAGACTGCCCTGTTGAACCTGGTCCAGGGTAATTCTTCCGTTGGCGAGTACGCCGTACAATTCCGTACTCTTGCTTCAGAATTATCCTGGAATAATGAGGCCCTCTGCGCGACCTTTAAAAAAGGCCTATCCAGCAACATTAAAGATGTTCTGGCCGCACGAGAAATCCCTGCTAACCTACATGAACTCATCCATCTTGCCACTCGCATTGACATGCGTTTTTCCGAAAGGCGTCAGGAGCTCCGCCAGGATATGGACTTTGTTCGCACAAGGCGTTTTTTCTCCCCGGCTCCTCTCTCCTCTGGTCCCCTGCAATCCGTTCCTGTGCCTCCCGCCGTGGAGGCTATGCAGGTCGACCGGTCTCGCCTGACACCTCAAGAGAGGACACGACGCCGCATGGAGAATCTCTGCCTGTACTGTGCCAGTACCGAACACTTCCTGAAGGATTGTCCTATCCGTCCTCCCCGCCTGGAAAGACGTACGCTGACTCCGCACAAAGGTGAGACAGTCCTTGATGTCTACTCTGCTTCTCCACGTCTTACTGTGCCTGTGCGGATATCTGCCTCTGCCTTGTCCTTCTCTACTATGGCCTTCTTGGATTCCGGATCTGCAGGAAATTTTATTTTGGCCTCTCTCGTCAACAGGTTCAACATCCCAGTGACCAGTCTCGCCAGACCCCTCTACATCAATTGTGTAAACAATGAAAGATTGGACTGTACCATACGTTTCCGCACGGAGCCCCTTCTAATGTGCATCGGACCTCATCACGAGAAGATTGAATTTTTGGTCCTCCCCAATTGCACTTCCGAAATCCTCCTTGGACTACCCTGGCTTCAACTCCATTCCCCAACCCTGGATTGGTCCACTGGGGAGATCAAGAGTTGGGGGCCCTCTTGTTTCAAGGACTGCCTAAAGCCGGTTCCCAGTACCCCTTGCCGTGACTCTGTGGTTCCCCCTGTAACCGGTCTCCCTAAGGCCTATATGGACTTTGCGGATGTTTTTTGCAAAAAACAAGCTGAGACTCTACCTCCTCACAGGCCTTATGATTGTCCTATTGACCTCCTCCCGGGCACTACTCCACCCCGGGGCAGAATCTATCCTCTGTCCGCCCCAGAGACTCTTGCTATGTCGGAGTACATCCAGGAAAATTTAAAAAAAGGCTTTATCCGTAAATCCTCCTCTCCTGCCGGAGCCGGATTTTTCTTTGTGTCCAAAAAAGATGGCTCTCTACGTCCTTGCATTGACTACCGCGGTCTTAATAAAATCACGGTAAAGAACCGCTACCCCCTACCCCTCATCTCTGAACTCTTTGATCGCCTCCAAGGTGCCCACATCTTTACTAAACTGGACTTAAGAGGTGCTTATAATCTCATCCGCATCAGAGAGGGGGATGAATGGAAAACGGCATTTAACACTAGAGATGGACACTTTCAGTATCTGGTCATGCCCTTTGGCCTGTGCAACGCCCCTGCCGTCTTCCAAGACTTTGTTAATGAAATTTTTCGTGATCTCTTATACTCCTGTGTTGTGGTATATCTGGACGATATCCTGATTTTTTCTGCCAATCTAGAAGAACACCGCCAGCATGTCCGTATGGTTCTTCAGAGACTTCGTGACAATCAACTTTATGCCAAGATAGAGAAATGTCTGTTTGAATGCCAATCTCTTCCTTTCCTAGGATACTTGGTCTCTGGCCAGGGATTACAAATGGATCCAGACAAACTCTCTGCCGTCTTAGATTGGCCACGCCCCTCCGGACTCCGTGCTATCCAACGTTTTTTGGGGTTCGCCAATTATTACAGGCAATTTATTCCACATTTTTCTACCGTTGTGGCCCCTATCGTGGCTTTAACCAAAAAAAATGCCAATCCCAAGTCTTGGCCTCCTCAAGCGGAAGACGCCTTTAAACGGCTCAAGTCTGCCTTTTCTTCGGCTCCCGTGCTCTCCAGACCTGACCCTTCTAAACCCTTCCTATTGGAGGTTGATGCCTCCTCTGTAGGAGCTGGAGCGGTCCTTCTACAAAAAAATTCTTCCGGGCATGCTGTTACTTGTGGTTTTTTTTCTAGGACCTTCTCTCCGGCGGAGAGAAACTACTCCATCGGGGATCGAGAGCTTCTAGCCATTAAATTAGCACTTGAGGAATGGAGGCATCTGCTGGAGGGATCAAGATTTCCAGTTATTATTTACACCGATCACAAGAACCTCTCCTATCTCCAGTCTGCCCAACGGCTGAATCCTCGCCAGGCCAGGTGGTCTCTGTTCTTTGCCCGATTTAATTTTGAAATTCACTTTCGGCCTGCCGATAAGAACATTAGGGCCGATGCTCTCTCTCGTTCCTCGGATGCCTCGGAAGTTGAACTCTCTCCGCAACACATCATTCCTCCTGACTGCCTGATTTCCACTTCTCCAGCCTCCATCAGGCAAACTCCTCCAGGAAAGACCTTCGTCTCTCCACGCCAACGCCTCGGAATCCTCAAATGGGGTCACTCCTCCCATCTCGCAGGTCATGTAGGCATCAAGAAATCTGTGCAACTCATCTCCCGCTTCTATTGGTGGCCGACTCTGGAGACGGATGTCGTGGACTTTGTGCGAGCCTGCACTGTCTGTGCCCGGGATAAGACTCCTCGCCAGAAGCCCACTGGTTTTCTTCATCCTCTGCCTGTCCCCGAACAGCCTTGGTCTCTGATTGGTATGGATTTTATTACAGACCTACCCCCATCCCGTGGCAACACTGTTGTTTGGGTGGTCGTTGATCGATTCTCCAAGATGGCACATTTCATCCCTCTTCCTGGTCTTCCTTCAGCGCCTCAGTTGGCTAAACAATTTTTTGTACACATTTTTCGTCTTCACGGGTTGCCCACACAGATAGTCTCGGATAGAGGCGTCCAATTCGTGTCAAAATTCTGGAGGGCTCTCTGTAAACAACTCAAGATTAAATTAAACTTTTCTTCTGCATATCATCCTCAATCCAATGGACAAGTGGAAAGAATTAACCAGGTCTTGGGTGATTATTTACGACATTTTGTTTCCTCCCGCCAGGATGATTGGGCAGATCTTCTACCATGGGCCGAATTCTCGTATAACTTTAGAATCTCTGAATCTTCCTCCAAATCCCCATTTTTTGTGGTGTACGGCCGTCACCCTCTTCCCCCCCTCCCTACTCCCTTGCCCTCTGGTTTGCCCGCTGTAGATGAAGTGACTCGTGATCTTTCCATCATATGGAAAGAGACCCAAGATTCTCTTTTACAGGCTTCATCTCGCATGAAAAAGTTTGCCGATAAGAAAAGAAGAGCTCCCCCCATTTTTGCTCCCGGAGACAAGGTATGGCTCTCCGCTAAATATGTCCGCTTTCGTGTCCCCAGTTACAAACTGGGTCCACGCTATCTTGGTCCTTTCAAAGTCTTGTGCCAAATTAATCCTGTCTCTTACAAACTTCTTCTTCCTCCTTCTCTCCGTATTCCTAATGCCTTTCATGTCTCTCTTCTTAAACCACTCATCATCAACCGTTTCTCTCCCAAGTTAGTTTCTCCCACTCCTGTCTCCGGTTCTTCTGACGTCTTCTCGGTGAAAGAGATACTGGCCTCCAAGACGATCAGAGGAAAAAAGTTCTTTTTGGTGGATTGGGAGGGCTGTGGACCTGAAGAGAGATCCTGGGAACCTGAGGACAACATCCTAGACAAAAGTCTGCTCCTCAGGTTCTCAGGCTCTAAGAAGAGGGGGAGACCCAAGGGGGGGGGTACTGTTACGCCAAGCGCTCCGGGTCCCCGCTCCTCCCCGGAGCGCTCGCTTCTCTCTCGCTACCGCAGCGCTCCGGGCAGCTCCACTGACCCGGTGCGCTGCGATACCGTCTCCAGCCGGGATGCGATTCGCGATGCGGGTAGCGCCCGCTCGCGATGCGCACCCCGGCTCCCGTACCTGACTCGCTCTCCGTCTGTCCTGTCCCGGCGCGCGCGGCCCCGCTCCCTAGGGCGCGCGCACGCCGAGTCTCTGCGATTTAAAGGGCCACTGCGCCGCTGATTGGCGCAGTGGTTCCAATTAGTGTGTTCACCTGTGCACTCCCTATTTATACTTCACTTCCCCTTCACTCCCTCGCCGGATCTTGTTGCCATTGTGCCAGTGAAAGCGTTTCCTTGTGTGTTCCTAGCCTGTGTTCCAGACCTCCTGCCGTTGCCCCCGACTACGATCCTTGCTGCCTGCCCCGACCTTCTGCTACGTCCGACCTTGCTTCTGTCTACTCCCTTGTACCGCGCCTATCTTCAGCAGTCAGAGAGGTTGAGCCGTTGCTAGTGGATACGACCTGGTCACTACCGCCGCAGCAAGACCATCCCGCTTTGCGGCGGGCTCTGGTGAAAACCAGTAGTGACTTAGAACCGATCCACTAGCACGGTCCACGCCAATCCCTCTCTGGCACAGAGGATCCACTACCTGCCAGCCGGCATCGTGACAGTTGCCCAGCGACAGCCCCAACATCACTGCTCTAGAGGAGATCTGCATGGAGGAATGGGCCAAAATACCAGCAACAGTGTGTGAAAACCTTTTGAAGACTTAAAGCAGGGGGTCTCAAACTGGTGGCCCTCCAGATGTTGCAAAACTTCAACTTCAAGCATGCCTGGACATGCTCAGACAGCCATTGGCTGCACGTAATGGCTGTCGGACATGCTGAGATTTGAAGTTTTGTAACATCAGGAGGGTCACCAGTTTGAGTTTGAGAGTAAACTTTGACCTCTGTCATTGCCAACAAAGGGTATATAACAAAGTATTGAGATTAAATTTTGTTATTGACCAAATACTTACTTTCTACCATAATTTGCAAATACATTCTTTAAAAATCAGACAATGTGATTTTATGGATTTTTTTTCTCATTCTGTCTCTCATAGTTGATGTATACCTTTGATGAAAATTACAGGCCTCTCTCATCTTTTTAAGTGGGAGAATGTGCCCAATTGGTGGCTGACTAAATATTTTTTTCCACCACTGTATATAATGGCACCAAGACTCAGTCTGCAGAATGTACATTATTCTCTTCGCCAACAGAAGATCTTGGTCTTGGTGAGGGTGGCCTATGCTAACCTTTATGCACCTTTACAAATACAAAATGGCATCTTAAGGGGCAAATTAATGACAACAGGTAAAGCGCATACCTATTTGCCCTTGCAAAAAAAATCTCATCCCATGAAAATTTATGGATTAGCATGATTTTTGGAATACCTGAAGAAGGGTGTAACAAACATTCACAGCGTTTCCATTACACAGCCAACATGGTGATCTCAATATGGAGCCAAAGACTGTCAATGGAGATGGTCGTGGTGCCCTTTTTTAAAGGGGTTATGCAGCGAAAAGTAACTTATTGCCTATCCACAGGATAGGGAAAATGTGTCTCATCGCGAGGGGTCCCACCGTAGGGGTGTGTTGTCCCAGCACTAGAAGTTGTCCTGTGGGCTGCGGACTTCCTCGTGCGGACCTGCGGCACGGGTGTTGGGCCCCCTAAGTGACTGACTGCTGCATTTCAATTGTTCAAGCACTTTATCAAATGTTATTTACATGTGTTATACCTTTAAGAGCAGAGGAGCAGTGTAAGCTTATGTGACCCTGCATGCCAATGGGAACCCCTAAACTGTTAGCTCTATAGAGTAGTGGGGTAGGAGTTGCCCCAGATCAGTTCTGAGCTCAAGTGTGGTAAAGGTGTGAGGTGTGTGGAGAAGCTCACAGGGAAGTCCAGAACAAATATCCTCTCAAGTCCTATCTAGCCATTCTGCAAGGGATCCCCCGCACAGAGGAAATTAAAGCCCTGGCAGAGAAAGCTACAGGATCTTGTAAGAACACTAGCGACTTGGAAAAATCTTCAGTCTTATATTAAGTCAGTATTAATTAATTGGGTGAAAAGCACCATAAATCCCAGCAAGGCAACAGGGCTCCCAAGGGGGTACACAGCATCCTCTCCACTCTTCACCATACTGTTGGCTTGTAATACCATATCCACCTGCTCCGTAACCCAACGTACGTGTGTTTCTTTACTCCCCGTGTCTGGCCCTGGAGAAGCTGCCTCCAACTTCGGACTGTGTATAGGCTAATGGTGCCCTGGCGTCACAAAGTGATCAGGTATTCCTAGCACCCCAGTGTCACAACAGGGGTCCTTGTGATCTCCTGTACAGGCCCTGGCTCTCTAAGGGAGCATACTCTATTCATTCTTTATGGAAGAGACCCCCGTGCTGTGCTGTACTCAGGCATCTCCGACCCACCCATAGAAATGAATGGAGCGTGAGCAATCCCCAACACATGCTCCTCTTAGAGAATCAGGTCCCGTTTAGGAGATTGGGGGGGGGTCTCAGTGGTCTGATCCCCCGAAATCAGACACTTTTTGCTGCACAACTCCTTTAACTCTCTGATACTGTCCACGTGGGGTCATCTAATAGGGCCTTTAAACAAATTCCATTGTTGTGCTAATATCCCCTAAAGACATTTTTGACTGTAGAATTGTTTTTTGTCAGTTAGAAAAAAAAACATTTCCTGTGACTACTTTCTTGAGTGGTAACCCAGTTTGGTGACCCAGTTTGGTGACCCAGTCATAGAAACTCCCAAAACGACTAAACCTCAACTTTCTATAATGAGAAGTGTTATTCTAAAGTTTTGAGTAAAAGTGAACCAAAAGTAAATAAAATAAAAAAAGAAACCAAAAACATTTGACGTGTCCTAAGATGTATTCAGACCTTGACTGATCACTAGAGTTAGACAGTCCCATAGACTTGCATTATGAGACCCACTTTATTACATTATACAGAGCCAGAAGAGAACACTAGGCAAGGACTTCTCCCTGTATGTCCTAGTGATGGGTCGGGGTGTGAACACTCAGAACCACAACCAATAAATGTCTATCTGACATATCAAAAGTTTTTTGTACTGACAGTGCCCATTCTAGGTCCCCATACACTTTAGTTTTGCACACTTCGGGAGGACTGGATGGCTGTCTACAGTGTAATGGGGTCTCCAAACTCTCCTCCGACAGATGAGGTCAGGGGAGAGAGAAATCAGGCATGTTGGATTTCATATGCCCAAACTTTTTGTTTTCTTAAAGATAAGCCACCACCATAGGTGTCAAGAACATGGCCTTACCTCTCCTTTCCCCATTTACAACACAAGGATGTTTGGTGGATCTAAACATTAATGTGGATGAAGTGAAAGTATAAATGAAAGTGAACGGGTAAAAAAACTGTGTAAATAAAAATAAACATATGTGGTATTGCTGCGTGCGGAAATGTCCAAACTATAAAAATATATAATAAATGAAACCGCACGGTCAATGATGTACGCGCAAAAAATTCCAAAGTTTTGGTCACTTTTTGTATCATGAAAAATGAATTAAAAGCGATCAAAAAGTCCGATCAATACAAAAATGGTACCACAAAAAAATTAGCCCTCAAACCGCCCCGTACGCGGAAACATATAAAAGTTATAGGGGTCAAAAGATGACAATTTTAAATATATTCATTTTCCTGCATGTAGTTATAATTTTTTCCAGAAATACCACAAAATCAAACCTATATAATCAGGGGATCATTTTACCCATATGGACCTACAGAATAAAGAAAAGGTGTCATTGTTACCAAAAAATTCACTGCGTAGAAACGTAAGCTCCCAAAAGTTACAAAATTGCATTTTTCTTCAATTTTGTCGCACAATGAATTTTTTTTCCATTTTTCCATGGATTTTTTGGTAAAATTACTAATGTCACTGCAAAGTAGAATGGGTGGCACTAAACATAAGCCATAATATGGAATTTTAGTTGCAAAATTTAAAAGGTTATGATTTTTAAAATGTAAGGAGGAAAACAGTGGAAAAACCCTGAGTCCTTAAGGTGTTAAGGCAATATAGAAGGGAAGTGGGCACCTCCAGGCTATTATGTTAATCTAACAAATACATAATTGTATCACTCTTTTACTGTGTATTATAGAACAGGATGATACTTAGCCTCTTCGCACAAGACAACATTGTGTACCTTTCCTACAGTTCACGGTCAGGATATACTGGTTATTCAGTTCTATAAGTGTCAAAGAGAAAAATTGTGAAGTAAGCAAAACAAAGACATGCCAAATGGTTAATTGAGTTTATTGTAATTAATGCTATAGCACCAACAGATAATCATGAGGAAAAGTAAGTACAGCCATCTTCAATTCTGTGTTATTATTTACTAGGATCTAAAGCTCCTCTTTAACTCCAAAATGGCCAAAATGGTTCCAGAGGGTTCTAGATTTTTTTATGATTTGAGCCAGATTCTATTTTAGTACATTATTATGGGGGCAGCCATCTTGCCTGAGCTGTTTTTAACAACATTTAGTGATATTCTTTATAGCAAGCCCCATGGACATAGACACTATGAACATCATAGGGACCCTATTCTTTATATAGGACAGGTTTCTAAACATGTTCTGTGTCCTGTGTAGAAGTCTTTCTACAGGGGAGGTAGAGGCTGAAAATGAATAAGGCCGTTGGTGCATTCGGGGTGTTTCCTAACCCCTTGGTGTACTGGTTTTTCTTTCCCGCCAGTCTCTCACACCTTGTAATGAATATTCAGATACAGTGACCTACGATGGCCCCGACATACGATAATTTCAACACGCGATAAACGGCTATCCGGCAGCGCTGACTGCTTCAGCTGCTGCCGGATAGCCGTTTACGGTGCCCCGTGTGCTCTGGTGATGGTCTCCTACCTGTCCTCGGGGCTCCGGAGCGTCCTCTTCACAATCCCCTCCATCGCTGACGCTCTCCTTCGTAGTCATCACGTTGCACGCACGCCGTCCCGTCATCCAATAAGAGCGGCATGCATGTGTAGTGACGTGATAATGGCGACTGAGAGTGGAGAGCGAAGATCCTGGGGAAGCAGAGACGTCCGGAGCGTCGGGGACACCACGGGGACGCGGCGACAGAGATGGAGGGCGACATCCAGGACAGCGGTGACGAGTCCGGAGTGGTGGGGACAAGTGAGTACAGCTTCCTATACTTTACATTGCACGGATCCCTCAACATACGATGGTTTCAACAAACGATGGTTCATTTGGAACTGATTACCATCGTATGTTGAGGGACCACTGTATTTCCTCTTCTGGGCGTAGCTGCTACATGGTGAAATCCCCGTTCCCAAAAAATCTTCAGAAATGCCATATATATATATATATATATATATATATATAAATAAGGTCGTTAGTGCATTCGGGGTGTTCCCTAACCCCTTGGTGCACTGTTTTTTCTTCTCAGCCGGTTTCTCACACCTTGTAATGAATATTCAGATATTTCCTCTTCTGGGCGTAGCTGCTACGTGGTGAAATCCATCACGATCTGAGATATCAAGCTCTGACTATACAGACGGAAAGAAGTGTCACCGGGGCCACAACCCCTCTCTCTGCTGATTGTCACACAGGGCTCCAGCGCATGCGCCTTTAAGCGCCAAGCTCTTTGACTCATCACAGAGCTTCGGAATCACTTGGAGACTCAAAAGCCCTGTATACCACTCACACAGACAGAAGATGCCATGACGTCAGCGGAGAGAGGTGGGTATAAGAATAAGAAAAAAAAACGGACTTCAGGCGCACAAAACCGTTCCGTAGAAGAAGTACTACTAGTGCTGGTAGTAATTGGTACTAACTTCACTTTATTTCAATAAAACATTAAAAAGCCATACACATTACGTGTATGGCTTTTTAATGTTTTATTGAAATAAAGTGATATACATTTTTAATGTTTTATTTACATAAAGTGAAGTTAGTGCCAATTACCACCAGCACTAGTAGTACTTTTTCTACGGAACGGTTTTCTGCGCCTGAAGTCCGGGGGTTTTTCTTCTCCGTATACCCCAAAAGAACAAAATTATAAAAGTGTTCAGGGTAGTGCCTAAAATGTAACTTTTATTTGGATCATTAAAAATCACCCAAAAATGTGTTTGGTTCCAACACCATTAAAATAAATATATACAGATCGCAGGGAGCAGGATCCTTCTTGGAGCAAAGGAAACGCTCAACCTGTGCCACAGATAATTAGTAACTATTTGTTACTAATATTGAGTAGCAATGTATTATACCATCAATATATTATACCACCGACACGTTTCTGCCATATGTTTCAATGGCGTCCTCAGGGAGGCATATATTATGTACAAAATCGGTATAGAAGATATACTAGATCAATATAAAAGATCTTATATAGGTCCTCACTTCCGGCACGGACCGGAGGTTATATGCACGCCACTGCGCCCATCCTCTGTGACGCACTAAACAGAGGGGGCGTCTCCATTCCGGATACACAGTGGCGTACACTCTAAAGCCTCCGTTCCAGAAAATGACAGGTATGTAAACAAGGCTTTGAGGCTGTTTAGCCGTGCATCAATTTACACAGCCATGGATACTGAGGCTTCTGCTATATAACTATATTATCGCAACCAACCCCCAATTAGGTAAATAAGGGATGAGTTATGATTATTCCCCTGAGGTTAGTTGCAGGCTAATTGTATGTAATTTATAGCTGTCATGAATGTGTGTACAATACAGCATTCCTGAATAGAGAGAGACGCCAATCTATGTCATGAGTAAGGGGTAAGTTCAAACCAGTATTGGGGTATATATGATGGTACTACATATTGTCACGATTCGGCTTCCAGGTAGTGGATCCTCTGTGTCAGCGAGGGATTGGCGTGGACCGTGCTAGTGGAACGGTTCTAAGAGGCTACTGGTTTTCACCAGAGCCCGCCACAAAGCGGGATGGTCTTGCTGCGGCAGTAGCAACCAGGTCGTATCCACTAGCAACGGCTCTACCTCGCTGACTGCTGAGAAGGCGTGGGACAGAAGGACTAGGCAGAGGCAAGGTCAGACGTAGCAGAAGGTCGGGGGCAGGCGGCAAGGTTCGTAGTCAGGATGGGTAGCAGAAGTTCAGGTACACAGGCTTTGGACACACTAAACGCTTTCACTGGCACAAGGCAACAAGATCCGGCAAGGGAGTGCATGGGAGGAGGTCAGATAAAGGCAGGGAGCAGATGGGAGCCAATTAAGCTAATTGGGCCAGGCACCAATCATTGGTGCGCTGGCCCTTTAAGTCGCAGAGAGCTGGCGCGCGCGCGCCCTAGAGAGCGGAGCCGCGCGCGCCAGCAGATGACAGCAGGGGACCGGGACGGGTAAGTGACCTGGGATGCGATTCGCGAGCGGGCGCGTCCCGCTGTGCGAATCGCATCCCCGACGGCCATGACAGTGCAGCGCTCCCGGTCAGCGGGACTGACCGGGGCGCTGCGGGGAGAGAGACGCCGTGAGCGCTCCGGGGAGGAGCGGGGACCCGGAGCGCTAGGCGTTACAGTACCCCCCCCCTTAGGTCTCCCCTTTTCTTTGACCGGCAACTGCCTCCCCTGGGATGAGGACACCGGGAAAAAATGGAGGGTTTCCTCAACGGCAGGCAGTACAGCAGGAGTGGGAATGGGGAGGGAGGGCAGAGGGCGAAGCCTGGCACGGGGCAGTGTGACACCAGGACGGGGGCCATGAGGAGGCACAGAGGTTTGCCTGACGGGACTGGGAGGGGGGGAGAGGCACTTCCTATGGCAGGCAGAGTCCCAGTTCTTTATCTCCCCGGTGGTCCAATCAAGGGTGGGGGAATGAAGCCGGAGCCATGGCAGACCGAGGAGGACCTCAGAGGTACAACTGGGGAGAATGAAGAACTCAATCCTTTCGTGGTGGGGTCCGATAGACATCAGGAGGGGTTCTGTGCGGTAACGCACGGTGCAGTCCAATCTGGCTCCGTTGACCGCGGAAATGTAGAGCGGTTTGGCGAGACGGGTCACCGGGATGCTGAATTTATTAACAAAGGACTCCACAATAAAATTCCCGGAGGCACCAGAGTCCAAGCAGGCCACGGCTGAGAGGGAGGAGTTGGCTGTAGGAGAAATCCGCACGGGCACCGTGAGACGTGGAGAAGAAGACTTAGAACCAAGAGATGCCACACCCACGTGAGCTGGGTGCGTGCGTGCGTTTCCCAGGCGTGGAGGACGGATAGGGCAATCCACCAAGAAATGCTCGGTACTGGCACAGTACAGACAGAGATTTTCTTCTCTACGGCGATTCCTCTCTTCCTGGGTCAGGCGAGACCGATCCACTTGCATGGCCTCCTCGGCGGGAGGCCCAGGCATAGACTGCAAAGGATGCTGTGGGAGAGGTGCCCAGAGATCTAAGTCTTTTTCCTGGCGGAGCTCTTGGTGTCGCTCAGAAAAACGCATGTCAATGCGGGTAGCTAGATGGATGAGTTCTTGGAGGTTGGCAGGAATCTCTCGTGCGGCCAGCACATCCTTGATGCGACTGGATAGGCCTTTTTTAAAGGTCGCGCAGAGAGCCTCATTATTCCAGGATAGTTCAGAAGCAAAAGTACGGAATTGTATGGCGTACTCGCCAACGGAAGAATTACCCTGGACCAGGTTCAGCAAGGCAGTCTCAGCAGAAGAGGCTCGGGCAGGTTCCTCAAAGACACTTCGGACTTCAGCAAAGAAGGACTGGACTGTGGCTGTGGCAGGATCATTGCGGTCCCAGAGCGGTGTGGCCCAAGACAAGGCCTTTCCTGAAAGAAGGCTCACTACGAACGCCACCTTAGACCGTTCTGTAGGAAACAAGTCTGACAACATCTCCATATGCAGGGAACACTGAGACAAAAATCCACGGCAGAGTCTGGAGTCCCCATCAAATTTGTCCGGCAGGGACAAGCGGAGGTTAGGAGCGGCCACTCGCTGCGGAGGAGGTGCAGGAGCTGGCGGAGGAGATGGTTGCTGCTGTAGCAGAGGCAGAATTTGCTGTAACATGGCGGTCAACTGCGACAGCTGCTGTCCTTGTTGGGCAATCTGCTGCGATTGCTGAGCGACCACCGTGGGAAGATCAGCGAGACTTGGCAGCGGCACCTCAGCGGGATCCATGGCCGGATCTACTGTCACGATTCGGCTTCCAGGTAGTGGATCCTCTGTGTCAGCGAGGGATTGGCGTGGACCGTGCTAGTGGACCGGTTCTAAGAGGCTACTGGTTTTCACCAGAGCCCGCCGCAAAGCGGGATGGTCTTGCTGCGGCAGTAGCAACCAGGTCGTATCCACTAGCAACGGCTCTACCTCGCTGACTGCTGAGAAGGCGTGGGACAGAAGGACTAGGCAGAGGCAAGGTCAGACGTAGCAGAAGGTCGGGGGCAGGCGGCAAGGTTCGTAGTCAGGATGGGTAGCAGAAGTTCAGGTACACAGGCTTTGGACACACTAAACGCTTTCACTGGCACAAGGCAACAAGATCCGGCAAGGGAGTGCATGGGAGGAGGTCAGATAAAGGCAGGGAGCAGATGGGAGCCAATTAAGCTAATTGGGCCAGGCACCAATCATTGGTGCGCTGGCCCTTTAAGTCGCAGAGAGCTGGCGCGCGCGCGCCCTAGAGAGCGGAGCCGCGCGCGCCAGCAGATGACAGCAGGGGACCGGGACGGGTAAGTGACCTGGGATGCGATTCGCGAGCGGGCGCGTCCCGCTGTGCGAATCGCATCCCCGACGGCCATGACAGTGCAGCGCTCCCGGTCAGCGGGACTGACCGGGGCGCTGCGGGGAGAGAGACGCCGTGAGCGCTCCGGGGAGGAGCGGGGACCCGGAGCGCTAGGCGTAACACATATATTATCCTGAGTGAGGATAGTAGGTATTGTAAAGATAGGGGGAACCCCTGGAGACGGATTCTCCCCTATATCTACAAAAGGCCTGATCTGAACAGGGCTTGACATAAATGGATGTGGATGGGACGGTCCCTGTGTTAGGGGTCCCTAAAGGGGAGGAGGGAGGGGGCAAGGTGTGGACCTAAATGATCTACACTAGCCCTAGATTACCCTATTACATTGTCCCTAAAACCTAGGCGGGGTGGCCGCCCTAAAAAGGGCGGTCCCGCTCAGGAACCTCCTATTGGGTGCCTATATACCCTGGAGTTAACTAGGGGTGACTACTATCTCCTATCGACCCTCTAAGGTCATCCCTGTCTACCTAGGAGTCACCCAATATCCCACCACATCCCATTTATAAGAAGCAGCCAAAATTCAACTGTTCATTTAGGCCTTTCGGAGCCACTGAATCAAGATGATAGATCCAGCGGCATTCCCGTTGGAGTAGGAGTATATCTATATCCCCACCCCTCTGAGAGGGAATAATTCGGTCAATCCCCATGAATTTAATTGATCTTAAATCACCCGAGTGCTGTTGGTTCATATGGGTTGCCACAGATGTTTCTCGGTGGTTTCTTATGTCCCCGATGTGCTCTAAGATTCTCTTTCTAAATTCTCTCAAAGTCTTCCCCACATATATGCGGGGGCAGGTACATATTCCCATATATATAACGCATTTGGATGAACAGTTGATGAATTCTCTAATGGGTATCACCTCTCCTTGTGTATTGGGTACCTTGTCACTCTTCTCCACATATTGGCACGCTCTGCAATGGCCACATCTAAAGCAGCCTGAGATGTCTGATAGTCTGTTAAGCCAGTTTTGCGGTGTCTGTTCTGGTTCAAGATGGCTCCGGACCACCAAGTCCCCTATACTTTTACCCCACCGGTATGTAATTTGTGGGCTTGGGCCAACAATATCCCGGAGGTCCGGGTCCATCCCAAGGATATTCCAATGCTGGTTGATGATTTCTCTCACTTGGGGTGCCCTTCTGTCAAAAGTACCGATAACTCTAGCACTTGTGGATGTTTCAGTCCTAGTTCTTGGAACAAGAAGCTCATTTTTAGGTGTTCTGAGTGCTGACTGATAAGCCTTGGACAATATGTGGTCCGGATACCCCCTATTGGTAAACCTCTGCATCATGACAGCAGCATCTCTCTTAAAATTTTTGTGCGACGAACAGTTCCTCCTGAGGCGGAGATATTGCCCTTTAGGATGGCAACTCTCCCACCTCAGGAGGCTGTTCGTCGCTGTTTTCTTGCGATATATCGTGCTTTAGACTGTATTGTTCCTGTCTCTATAGATTTTTACATCCAGGAAATTGATTTCTTTATCCTGGGTTTCATATGTAAAAAAGAGACCCAATTGATTTTTATTGATAGAGTCAACTAGACTTCCGAATGCCTCCCTACTGCCGCTCCAGATTATGAACACATCATCTATGAAACAAAGCCAAGTCAAGGCTCACTCACAGAAATGCTCCCTCTCATCATTGAATAAACAGGTTGCCTCCCACCATCCTAATGTTAGATTGGCGTAACAGGGCGCACAGGGGGACCCCATAGCGGTCCCCCTGATCTGATGATAAATGCGCCCATTGAATAAAAAATAGTTTTTAGTCAAAAACATTTCAGTAGTTGGAGGACAAATGCATTGTGTTCTTGGTAGCAAATACCACGTGTACTTAAATAGTATGCCACTGCCTGGAGACCATCTGTATGGTGAATGGAGGAGTACAGTGCCTCCACATCTAAGCTTGCAAAGATGGTGTCATTACCAATGGAGATGCCTTCAATTATTTTTAGCAGGTCCATGGTGTCACGCAAGTATTACGGGAGGGCAAGTACGAATTGTCTCAACACTCTATCAATATAAGTCCCCACATTTCGTGCCATGCCCCCTATTCCAGAGACAATAGGTCGACCTTTCAATGGAATTAGGCCCTTGTGAATTTTGGGCAGGGCATAAAACGTGGGGATAGTTGGCTTGTAGGGTCTGAGAAAGTCCAGTTCCTTCTGATCAATTAACTTTTTTCCAAATGCTGTATTCAATATATCCATTAGTTCCAAGCAGTACGCATGCGTAGGGTCTGCCGGTAATTTCTCATATGTGTCCTTATCATCAAGCAGTCTCCTGCACATGCGCACATACTTGGTTCTATCCAGCAAGACTATGTTTCCTCCTTTATCAGAGGCTTTAATTATTAGTTCCTTATTATTTTTAAGTTGTGTCAGTGCTTGTCTCTCCTGGAAACTTAAGTTGTCCCTCATGTATGGTTCAATGGTTGTTAGCTCTCTCAAGTCCTTGAGAACAAGTTCAGTAAATACATCTATACAAGAGGTGTCCCCAATTGGTGGAAAAGATCTACTCTTGTTCTTAAGGTCAGTGAAAGGGCCCTGTCCTTCAGCCCTCTCTCCATCCTCCAATAGAGTCACAAGATCCCTGGTCACTGTGAGATCTTCTGGGGACATCCCGAATGCTAGGCCTTCTCTTCTCTGTCGCATTTTGAAGAATTTGTGCCACCTTAGCTTCCGTGAAAACAAATGGATATCCTTAGTCCATTCAAATTCATCATAAGCCGAGGTGGGAACAAATGTGAGACCCTTCAAGAGGACTGACTTCTGTGTTTCTGATAGACTAATACTGGATAGATTGATGATTTGAGTGTCATCAGTGTTATCTAGCGCTTCTGTGGATTGTTCTGTGTTCGTGGGGGGAAACGTAGTTGATACGGGTCCCTCCTCCGTATACCTACCATATCTTCTGTTCCGGTGGATCTTGAATCATAGACCAGCACCCGATGGCTGCACTGTCCACAGTTATCGCCGATTGCTCTTGTTAGCTATTGTGTCTGTCCACACAACAGGCCCAGGTGAGCAGTTACCCACAAAGGTCTCTCTCTCTCACCTGTCTCAACTTTTCATTTGTGTTCAAACATATTGCGTTATGAGGAGCTCTGCAGTGTTTTTCTATAGAACTATATTCAACGTCAGCAGAGAGAGGTCCCGGGGCATAGCGGACCCAACTGTCTCTGACTATAGGAAAATCTTTTTTGAAAAAAGGAAATAAAGCAAGGAAAGGTATGTGCCTGGAATATATGTTAAAGGGGTACTCCACTGGAAAAAAAAATTAACTGGTGCAAGAAAGTTAAACAGATTTGTAAATTACTTCTATGATCTAGAAGATTTTATCTATTACTGCATCTGATTCAGGTCACTTTCAGATGGGAGGCAATTTAGGTCCCTAACAGGGTATTAAAGGGGTACTCCCCTGGAAAACATATTATTTTTATTTATTTTTTTATCAACTGGTGCCAGAAATTTAAACAGATTTGTAAATTATTTCTATTTAAAAATCTTAATCCTTCCAGTACTTCTCAGCTTCTGTTTGTTCCACAGGAAGTTCATTGATTTTTGAGTTTGCATTCTGTCTGACCACAGTGCTCTCTGCTGATACCTCTGTCCATTTTAGGAACTGTCCAGAATAGGAAAAAATTCCCATAGCAAACCTATGCTGCTGTGGACAGTTCCTAAAATGGACAGAGGTGTCAGCAGAGAGCACTGTGGTCGGACAGAAAGGAAGTTGAAAAAGAAAAGAACTTCCTGTGGAACACACAGAATCTGATAAGTAGTGGAAATAGTGGATTTTTAAATAGAAGTTATCTACAAATCTGTTTAACTTTCTGGCACCGGTTAATTAAAAAAAAAAAAAATGTTTTCCAGGGGAGTGCCCCTTTAATACCCCGTTAGGGACCTAAGTTGCCTCCCATCTGAAAGTGACCTGAATCAGATGCAGTAATAGATAAAATCTTCTAGAGCATTGTATTCAAACTGTGGCCTTCAAGATGTTGCTAAAACTACAAGATTATCAGAGGGTGGAGTAAAGAAGTTCCCATGTAAAATACGGGGTACTCCGACCCCTAGACATCTTATCCCCTATCGTGACGTCACGCATGCACCCCGCTCGTGATGTCATGGCCACGCCCCCTCAATGCAAGTCTATGGGAGGGGGCGTAACGACAGTGACGTCACGAGCTTCCGCCAGTACAGAGTGAAGTTTGCTCTGTGCACCAGATATCTGGGGTGCCGCAGCCGAGATCACAGGAACCCTGCAATCAAACATCTTATCCCCTATCCTTTATATATGGGATAAGATGTCTAGGGGCAGAGTACCCCTTTAAGAGCTGTATCTTGGAAACATTTTTCCAGTTCATTGTGTTCCTGAAGGTCCCCTGCCAAGGCAATTGAGTTAATCATTTAGAGGAGCTCGGCAGCAAATGCATTGTGGCTGCCAGTAATGGAAGAACCACGTGTACAGCTCAGAGGAAGCAGCCGGAGGGACTACAATATTAAATGAGACTTTATCAGAGTAATGAATCTCCCAATGTGCTCCCAGGATACATTTCAGTAAAGGATGGCAGTAAAGTGGTTGACAATGCAGCGTGCAATAGAGATTTAACTCTTGATAACTAGGCCAACAATATACAGTGGTTTTAGACTGACACGATTTTTGGTTTTCACCAAAAGTTGCTGTTTCGAGTGTTTGTAAATCTTTTAGTCAAATGTTTATATGGTATTCTTAAGTACAATTATAAGCATTTTATTAACCCCTTCCCCTGGCATGCCTTTTTGGGACTAATGCCTAAGCTATTTTAAATTTTTTTTGCTTTTCCAACTTTGCCCAATTTTACAAAAAAAAAATATTTTTTTTTTTGGGGGGGGGGGGGGTTAGGGGTTGGGGGTTGACATATATGCAATTGGTTATTTTTCATTAAGGCTTCGTTTGCCGGCCAAATGAAAAAAAAATGCAATTTTGGTCTTTTGGTTTTTTTCTTTGCACTTTAAATTTACACCGTTTACCCCACTGTAAAAATAACATTATTGCTTTATCCTCTGGATCAGTAGAGCTATATCAAATTTATGTAGATTTGTTAACTACATTGCCATAAAAGAGATATTTAAAAAAATATATATATATAATTATAATAATTAGTGTTGCTGCATTACAAGATATATATATTTTTTTTGCCTTACGGCGCTATGTTAGGGCTCAAACTATTTTGGAATACATATGACTTTTTCAATGTTTTCTTTTCTGTTTTTTGGAAGGTGGTTAACAAAATGGTGTAATCGTGTTTTTTTTTTTTTTTGTTCGTTTGTTTGTTTTTTCAGTGTTCAGCTTGCTACATAAATAATAAAATAATTTCATTTTTTGGGTCGTGTCAGTCGTGGACGTGTCAGTCATTTTTCAGAAAAGAGCAGCAAAAATGCACACTCGGCACCACTATAATACTGCTAATAAAGTGCCACAAACGCAGCCTGAGCCATGTTTGACCTGTATGAAGTCTCTGAAGAATTCAATAACAATATCTCACAATCTCATAACATATAGTTTGTATTTTTCCATCTGAATTTTTCTGGATTTTAAATTGGCACAAAAAATTTAAAATTTAGGAGCAAAATGTAAAAAAAAAAGTGGCGCAATACTAAAACTTTGCATCATTTCAAAGCAACACAAGTGAGTTATGAAAATGTTAACCATGCCTCGAAACTAAATTTACAACTCGTGCGTCTGTAAACATCACAAAAATAGTCACCTCTCACCCAAAGTACAAAGGTAATATTCTATTCATGTCAGACTTGCATACCAGCAACACAAAGGTTAATAAGTAGAGTAAACCCGGTTAGAACGACACATTAGGTCATGTCTAAAAGTAAACTGTTGGTTATGAAACCACTAGTATTATACAACCACGAGACAATCCTGATGAATACCTGTAGAGTGTTTTGCCTATAGGATCCAGTATATGTAGCCTGGGGTTTGGACATTATCTTCATTCTGGGTTTCCTTTAGAATAAACAAGCGCAGACTGATGTAATCCAGACAAACAAGAACAAGGTTCTCCTCTACCTCAAGCCTTGGGAATTTCCAGGTGGACATTCCACCAAAAGCGGAACATGCCGGTGCTAGGACCGCTAGAAAATGCACCGTCTCACAGACAGCAATGCATTTTGTTGTGGAATCAACAGAAAGAATAGACGCCGGAAAAAATTTCTGCGGATGCCGGAAATTACACAGCAGAAACATCTGCCGTGGAAATTCTGCCGTGTGAACAGTACAGCAGAATACCATTGAAATCAATGGGACTCCGCTGCAGCAGAATGTCTGTGTGGAATTGTTCTGCAGAATACATCCCCTATACATCTTATCCCCTATCAAAAGGATAGAGGATAAGATGTCTGTAGCTGTGGACCCCTGCGATCTTGGCTGCGGCACCCCGGACATCCGATGCACGGAGCGAAGTTCGCTCCATGCCAGATGACTGGCGCTGCGGGGTGGAGGCTTGTGACGTCACAGTCATGTCACAGTGACTCTATATGAACGTGCTCATGGACTCAATATGATTTTTTTGTACAGTAATCTAAAATTGTTCAGGTTGAAATTAAAGAGGACCTGTGGCCAACCCAAAAAAGGATATTGGAATATTTCATAAATAGCATAGGGTGCCCTGATCCCACACCCTTTCCCTACATCCCTTTCTTGAAACGCCCTTCCGTTCCTGAGATATGAGGGTTTGTCGGACAATTCAGAGGATCAGTCAGATGAACGTGAACTTAATTTTACTAATAAGAACGAATATTAGATGATTGGTGGAATTATACAGTCAGGGGTATGTATGTTGTACACCGGGGAGCTTTTGCCTAATTCGCACCCCCCTGACTTTTTAATCCTGCCGATCTCCTGACAGCCACTCCTATTATTACAATTAAAGGAAATCTGTCACCAGTGTCACCTGCACTAACCTGTCGGTACCATCAGATAGTGCAGGTGACACTGATGACAACAGTACTCACCTTGTCCCGTTCCATGCAGGGGATCTCCGATAATCTTCTCCTTGGGGCATGGGCGGAGCTTAGTGACGTCACCGCTGCTGTTCTTTAGAAGCAGGACCCAGCAGAGAGAAGCAGCAGTGAGGTCACTAAGCTCCGCCCATGCCCTAAGCCGGGCCCGACGCTGAAGCTAACGGAGAAGATTACCGGAGATCCCCTGCACGGAACAGTACCGACAGGTTAGTGAGGTGACACTGGTGACAGATTTCCTTTATGTTCATGTTCATCTTACTGATTCCGTGAATTGTCCGCCAAATGATACACTCTCATATCCCAGGAACAGCATATCAATAAACTGTAAACGGGTGTTTGATCAGCGCACCCTAAGGTATGGTGAAGCCCCAAAAAACTATTTTTGGGGGGTTTTGTTTCTAAGCAGTGCACTTCATGCTTAAAATGACACATTATCTTTATTCTGTCGGGCAATATGATTACAACGATTGGACAGCACAGAGGCAGCTAGTGACCCCCGGGCCATCAGGTCAGCTGATCGGGACCCCGCAATCAACCCGCAAGGGTCCTGATTAGCTATTAGCTGGCACTTGTATTTTACTGGATTTAGGTCCAGCAATCGACTTCGATAAGGAGATCTAGGGATTGATTTCCTTACAGCTTTTAGCTGGCTACTGATACCAGCCAGGAGGCAGCCCGATATGGAGCAGAATCATGGCAGAATCCTTCTCCAATGCCGGTTCTTACCCCGGGATATCCCCATACATCCTCGGGGGGGAATAAGTTAGGTTACATGTTGGACTCTAATTATATGTTATATATTCAGAACAGTTACATACTGTAATATCTGTTATTAATATGGCTGTGGTGAGGGCTGTTGATTCTTTTTTATCTTTGTTTTATAGAATCTTAGACTACATTCTCAACTAAATGGGGGCTTCAGAGAGAACCATACTATGTGGCTGTTGCTCATTACAGGAAATCTTGTGCAGTCTCATCCATCTGGCATAGGCCTACTTTGTCGATAAATACATGCGGTCTCTTTTATGTCCCTTTATTAGCTGTATATGGAGACAATAATTAAGCAACAATAATCACCTGTTTGCAGCACAGGGTGGTACAAAGTATAGAAGAAAACAATAATTATAATGTTGCGAACATCCTTTTGTTTAACCCCTTAAGGACCAAGGACGTATGAGTACATCCTTGGTCCCGCTCCCGTGATATAACGCGGGGTCCCACGGTGACCCCGCATCATATCACGGCGGGCCCGGCGTCATAGTGAAGCCGGGACCTGCCTCTAATAGCGCGCGGCACTGATCGCGGTGCCGCGCGCTATTAACTCTTTAGCCGCGCTCTCAAAGCTGAGCCACGCGGCTAAAAGTGAAAGTAAAAGTGCCCGGCTAGCTCAGGGAGCTGTTCAGGATTGCCGCAGTGAAATCACAGTGTCCAAAACAGCTGTACTACAGGAGGAAGGTCTCTTACCTTCCTTCCTGCAGTCCGATCGCCGATTGAATGCTTCAAGCCTGAGATCCAGGCTTGAGCAATCAATCGGCGAAAACCCTGATCAATGCATCCCTATGGAGATGCATTGAACACAGTTAAAGATCAGTAAATGCAATGTTATAGCCCCCTATGGGGGCTACAATATTGCAAAAGAAAAGTGTAAAAAAATCATTAACCCTTTGAATTATCCCTTCCCCTAATAAAAGTTTGAATCACCTGGCATTTCCAATAATAAAAAAAAACAGTGTAAATAAAAACAAACATATTTGGTATCGCCGCGTGCGGAAATGTCCAATTTAAAAAAAATATACCACTAATTAAACTGCACGGTCAATGGCGTATGCGCAAAAAAATTCCAAAGTCCAAAATAGCGTATTTTTGGTCACTTTTTATATCATGAAAAGATTAATAAAAAGTGATCAAAAAGTCAGATCAATGCGAAAATGGTACTGACAAAAACTTCAGATCACGAAACGTATACATTTTCCTGCATGTAGTTATGATTTTTTTCTGAAGCATTACAAAATCAAACCTATACAAGTAGGGTATAATTTTAACCGTATGGACCTACAGAATAAAACTAAGGTGTCTGTCACGATTCGGCTCACAGGTTGTGGATCCACTGTGTCAGCGAGGGATTGGCGTGGACCGTGCTGGTGGACCGGTTCTAAGAGGCTACTGGTGTTCACCAGAGCCCGCCGCAAAGCGGGATGGTCTTGCTGCGGCAGTAGCAACCAGGTCGTATCCACTAGCAACGGCTCAACCTCGCTGACTGCTGAGAAGGCGTGGGACAGAAGGACTAGGCAGAGGCAAGGTCAGACGTAGCAGAAGGTCGGGGCAGGCGGCAAGGTTCGTAGTCAAGATGGATAGCAGGAGTTCAGGTAACACAGGCTTGGACAACACTAAACGCTTTCACTGGCACAAGGCAACAAGATCCGGCAAGGGAGTGCAGGGGAAGTGATGTGATATAGCCAGGGAGGAGGTGGAAGCCAATTAAGCTAATTGGGCCAGACACCAATCATTGGTGCACTGGCCCTTTAAGTCTCAGAGAGCTGGCGCGCGCGCGCCCTAGAGAGCGGAGCCGCGCGCGCCAGCACATGACAGCAGGGGACCGGGACGGGTAAGTGACTTGGGATGCGATTCGCGAGCGGGCGCGTCCCGCTGTGCGAATCGCATCCCAGACGGCCATGTCAGTGCAGCGCTCCCGGTCAGCGGGACTGACCGGGGCACTGCAGGGAGAGAGACGCCGTGAGCGCTCCGGGGAGGAGCAGGGACCCGGAGCGCTCGGCGTAACAGTACCCCCCCCCCTTAGGTCTCCCCCTTTTTTTGTCCGACAACTGCTTTACCTGGGACGAGGACACCGGGAGTGAATGGAGGGTTTCCTCAAAGGCAGGCAGTACAGCAGGAGTGGGAATGGGGAGGGAGGGCAGAGGGTGAAGCTTGGCACTGGGCAGGGTGACACAAGGACGGGGGCCATGAGGAGGCACTGAGGCTTGCCTGACGGGACTGGGAGGGGGGGAGAGGCATCTCTTGTGGCAAGCAGAGTCCCAGTTCTTGATCTCCCCGGTGGTCCAGTCAAGGGTGGGAGAATGAAGCTGGAGCCATGGCAGACCGAGGAGGACCTCAGAGGTGCAGTTGGGGAGGACGAAAAATTCAATCCTTTCGTGGTGGGGTCCAATGCACATTAAGAGGGGTTTTGTGCGGTAACGCACGGTGCAATCCAATCTGACTCCGTTGACCGCGGAAATGTAGAGCGGCTTGACGAGACGGGTCACCGGGATGCAGAATTTATTCACCAAAGACTCCAAAATGAAATTCCCAGAGGCACCAGAGTCCAAGCAGGCCACGGCTGAGAGGGAGGAGTTGGCTGAAGGAGAAATCCGCACGGGCACCGTGAGACGTGGAGAAGCAGATTTTGAACCAAGAGACGCCACACCCACGTGAGCTGGGTGCGTGCGTGCGTTTCCCAGACGTGGAGGACGAATAGGGCAATCCACCAAGAAATGCTCGGTACTGGCACAGTACAGACAAAGATTTTCTTCCCTACGGCGATTCCTCTCTTCCTGGGTCAGGCGAGACCGATCCACTTGCATGGCCTCCTCGGCGGGAGGCCCAGGCGTAGACTGCAAAGGATGCTGTGGGAGAGGTGCCCAGAGATCTAAGTCTTTTTCCTGGCGGAGCTCCTGATGTCTCTCAGAAAAACGCATGTCAATGCGGGTGGCCAAATGGATAAGTTCTTGCAGGTTGGCAGGAATCTCTCGTGCGGCCAGCACATCCTTGATGCTACTGGATAGGCCTTTTTTAAAGGTCGCGCAGAGAGCCTCGTTATTCCATGATAATTCGGAAGCAAGAGTACAAAATTGGATGGCGTACTCGCCCACTGAAGAATTACCCTGGACCAGGTTCAGCAGGGCAGTCTCGGCAGAAGAAGCTCGGGCTGGTTCCTCGAAGACACTACGGACTTCAGCGAAGAAGGACTGGACTGTGGCTGTGGCAGGATCATTGCGGTCCCAGAGCGGTGTGGCCCAAGACAAGGCCTTTCCTGAAAGAAGGCTCACTACGAACGCCACCTTAGACCGTCCTGTAGGAAACAAGTCCGACAACATCTCCATATGCAGGGAACATTGAGACAGAAATCCACGGCAGAGTCTAGAGTCCCCATCAAATTTGTCCGGCAGGGACAAGCGGAGGCTAGGAGCGGCCACTCGCTGCGGAGGATGTGCAGGAGCTGGCGGAGGAGATGGTTGCTGCTGTAGCAGAGGCAGAAGTTGCTGTAACGTGGCGGTCAACTGCGACAGCTGCTGTCCTTGTTGGGCAATCTGCTGCGATTGCTGAGCGACCACCGTGGTAAGGTCAGCGAGACTTGGCAGCGGCACCTCAGCGGAATCCATGGCCGGATCTACTGTCACGATTCGGCTCACAGGTTGTGGATCCACTGTGTCAGCGAGGGATTGGCGTGGACCGTGCTGGTGGACCGGTTCTAAGAGGCTACTGGTGTTCACCAGAGCCCGCCGCAAAGCGGGATGGTCTTGCTGCGGCAGTAGCAACCAGGTCGTATCCACTAGCAACGGCTCAACCTCGCTGACTGCTGAGAAGGCGTGGGACAGAAGGACTAGGCAGAGGCAAGGTCAGACGTAGCAGAAGGTCGGGGCAGGCGGCAAGGTTCGTAGTCAAGATGGATAGCAGGAGTTCAGGTAACACAGGCTTGGACAACACTAAACGCTTTCACTGGCACAAGGCAACAAGATCCGGCAAGGGAGTGCAGGGGAAGTGATGTGATATAGCCAGGGAGGAGGTGGAAGCCAATTAAGCTAATTGGGCCAGGCACCAATCATTGGTGCACTGGCCCTTTAAGTCTCAGAGAGCTGGCGCGCGCGCGCCCTAGAGAGCGGAGCCGCGCGCGCCAGCACATGACAGCAGGGGACCGGGACGGGTAAATGACTTGGGATGCGATTCGCGAGCGGGCGCGTCCCGCTGTGCGAATCGCATCCCCGACAGCCATGTCAGTGCAGCGCTCCCGGTCAGCGGGACTGACCGGGGCGCTGCAGGGAGAGAGACGCCGTGAGCGCTCCGGGGAGGAGCAGGGACCCGGAGCGCTCGGCGTAACAGTGTCATTTTTACCGAAAAATGTACTACGTAGAAACGGAAGCCCCCAAAAGTTACAAAATGGCTGTATTATTTCAATTTTGTCGCACAATGATTTTTTTTCCCGTTTCGCCGTAGATTTTTGGGTAAAATGACTGATATCATTACAAAGTAGAATTAGTGGCGCAAAAAATAAGCCATAATACAGATTTTTAGGTGCAAAATTTTAAGAGTTATGATTTTTTAAAGGTAAGGAGGAAAAAACAAAAGAGCAAAAACCGAAAAACGCCCGGTCCTTAAGGGGTTAATGCTGGAAAAAGATAAGGTGCATAATAATAGCCAAAAGCAGCCTGCTGTATCCCTAGAGGATATGGGCATAGTGGCAACTACAGATGTAGGTGGTCAAAGTACAAATGTGGCACAGAAAGATTCAATTGTTGGAAAATATAGATAAATCAAAAGGTGAAAGACCATTTTTGTATAAAAAATATATTCCAAAAAACATTTGCCCCATTCTGCCTAACCAGGTCATGAAAGGGGTACTCCAAAGGGAAAAAAAAAAAAGTTTTAAAATCAACTTGTGGAAAAAGTTATACAGATTTGTAAATTACTTATATTTAAAAATCTTAATTCTTCCAGTACTTATCAGCTGCTGTATACTATAGAGGAAGTTGTGTAATTTTTTTCCATTCTGACCACAGTGCTCTCACTGTCCAGAACAAGAGACTGCTATAGGGATTTGCTCCTGCTCTGGACAGTTCCTTAAAAAGACAGAGATGTCAGCAGAGAGCACTGTGGTCAGACTGGATAGAACTATACAACTTTCTCTGTAGTATACAGCAACTGATAAGTACTGGAAGGATGAAGATTTTCAAATAGAAGTCATTTACAAATCTTATAAATTTCTGGCACTATTTGATTAGATTTTTTTTTTCCTCCAAAGTACTTCTTTAATCGTTGATTTGTGTTTACTAGATAGACAAGTTACCACTGTTCCATACAGGAGTTTGACACCCCATCCCATCCATAACATAATCCTGTCTGGCTACAGCAGCATCATCTTTGTCCCAGCTAAAGCATAGGCTGGGACAAAGTCCAGTAAGTGAGGGCAGGACTAGCACTTCTCTGTGCAGACTCCTGTTCTTTTAGACTGCAGCATCCAAAAAAGGGAGGTGGGTTTTACAGAGCAATGATTGGATGAAGAGACCCAGCACTCGGGGAGGAAGATGAGTCATGCAGAGGGAGGACACGCCCTCTCCAAAGCACAGAATGATAAACCAAGTGAGCAACAGATGGAAGGTATTTGTGAGAGAAATATAGGTGCTAGACACATTAAAAATTAGATGTATACGATCAGGATTCAGTACTAGCATGTAAAATTTTTTTGTGGGATATGACAGATACTCTTTCAAATAGTGTACGTGAGTAAATAAAAAAAAAAACTGAAACCAATTACACATCTTCAATTGGTTGGTTTGTGCGCTGTTGGTTTGTGCATCCTCCAAGCAATAAAGCTGTAAGTGTTCGCAAGAAGTGTCCTAGGTGCCTTGTCATTTCTCTTCTACCAAATAATTACACATCTTTTACAAGGTCTCGAACCCCCAATCTGAATATTTACTAAACACTACTTACTACACTTACAAGAATACATGAAGTATGACGTTTAGTTACCAAAGAACAAATATATCATGCCAAGTATTATATATTATTATATAATAAGTAAATTATTTATAATTGTGTGTATATATATATATCATTTTTTTTATTATTATTTTTGCCTTTAACCTGCATGTATTCTAGAAATAGAAATAGGTTGTGGACAAAACAAAAAAATTCTCTTATTTTATTACATTTCATCCACCTTGGGTCTTGATCCCATGATTTAAGTGTTTACTACGGAGACAAGTTACAGCAGCTCTATCCTCCAGCTTAACTCATTCATATTCTGTTTGTAGCCTGGGGGTTGGACTCTATTGTCATGTTTGATTTCCTTTAAAAGAAAACAAGCCCAGACCAATGTAAGGTCCCTTTCACACTACAGGTATCATCCTGTAAAAACCTCTGTTGTGACTCCCGGCAAAAAGTCCTGAAAACGGCCTTCAAAAAATCCCATTAATTTCAATGGAATTTTTTGACCATCCTTTTGCATCAGGTATGTCCGTTTTTACTAATGTCCGTTATTTTTGTCGGCACAAAATACGGTGCAAGCACTAATTTTTGGTCCAGCAAAAATAATGGTGAAAAAATGTCCGTTAAAATTTAACATTGAAGTCTATGGAAAACGGATGTTTAAAATAAAACATCCATTATCATCGGGTATTGTTAGTTTTTTTTTTTACATCTGTTTTTTTTTTTACTGAGCATGCTCAGTACAGCTTTACAAAAAAAGGGTTAAAGACCTGATAAAAAAAAAAATGGATGTAACTGGTAATAAGGGATGATAACGGATGAACAACATCAGGTTTTTAAGAAAAAAAACATTAAAATAACGAATGATGGTCATCAGTTAACATTCGTTATTACCAGTTATTGCATCCAGTTTTTTTCATCCATTATTGTAAAAAAGCAGGATGATACCTGTAGTGTGAAAGGGGCAAACAAGACAAACAAGTTTACTGAACTAATTCAATAAAGGTACAAAAGCTTAGTCATTGCTTTCACGCAGGATGGCACTATTTCTGACATTTTACAGATAATTTCAACACAAACATTATTTTACCTGTTGGGGACTAAGGGCGTATGCATACGCCCTTGCGTCTTGGTACTTAAGGTTGAAGGGCGTATCCATACGCCCGTGGGAATTTCGGTCCCCGCCACGCGCCGGGCGGAGACCGGACCGGGGTGACTACTGATATCAATCAGCAGGCACCCCGCGCAAATGCCTAGGGGGGTCATCAGACCCCCCATGTCAGCAATCGCCGCAAATCGCAAGTGAATTCACACTTGCGATTTGCGCCGATTACGGGTCTATGGTGACCCGAAATATAAGGGGGATCGCGGTTGTCTAAGACACCCACAATCCCCCTGAAGAGATAGGAGTGAGGTGGCAGAGGTGCCACCCCTCCTATCCCTGCTATTGGTGGTCTAGACGTGACCACCAATAGCATATCGGGGGCGGGGGGGTTTACTTTTGTTTTCTTCGTCCTGCCCACCCACAATAGGCGGGCCAGAACGGAGAAAACGAAGAGGACCGGGCGCCGAAGATCACTTACTTGTCCGGAGGCAACGGAGCAACGGTGATCGTCGGGCGGCGGGCGGCAGAAGAGGACGGCTCCCTGGATCCAACGGAAGCCTGTAAGTTGCCTAGCAACATCTGGGGTGTTACAGTCTGAGACCATTATACGGTGGTCTCTAACCTGTAGCCCTCCAGATGTTGTAAAACTACAACTCCCAGCATACCCAGACAGCTGTTTGCTGTTTGGGCATGCTGGAATATGTAGTTTTGCAACAGCTGAAGGACTGCAGTTTGAGACCACTATACAGTGGTTTCTAAATTGTATCCCTCCAGATCTTGCAAAACTACAACTCCTAGCATGCCCAAACAGCTCTTTGCTGTCTGGACATGCTGGGATTTGTAGTTTTGCAACATCTGGAGGGTCACAGTTTGGAGATCACTGGGCAGTGGTCTATAAACTGTAGCCCTCCAGATGTTGCAAAACTGCAAATACCAGCATACCCAAATAGCAAACAGCTGTCTCGGCATGCTGGAAGTTGTAGTTGTGCACCACCAGCTATTGCATAACTACATCTCCCAGCATGCCCTTTGGCGATCAGTACATGCTGGGAGTTGTAGTTTTGCAACAGCTGGAGGCACACTGTTTGGAAAATACTGAGTTAGGTAACAGAACCTAACTGAAAGTTTTCCAACCAGTGTGCCTCCAGCTGTTGCAAAAGTACAACTCCCAGCATGCACGGTCTGTCAGTACATGCTTGGAGTTGTAGTTTTGCAACAGCTGGAGGCCCACTGGTTGGAAAATACTGAGTTAGGTAACAGAACCTAACTGAAGGTTTTCCAACCAGTGTGCCTCCAGCTGTTGCAAAAGTACAACTCCCAGCATGCACGGTTTGTCAGTACATGCTGGGAGTTGTAGTTTTGCAACAGCTGGAGGCACACTGGTTGGAAAATACTGAGTTAGGTAACAGAACCTAACTGAAGGTTTTCCAACCAGTGTGCCTCCAGCTGTTGAAAAAGTACAACTCCTAAGTCAGTACATGCTGGGAGTTGTAGTTTTGAAACAGCTGGAGGTTTGCCCCCCCCCCCCCCCCCCCCCCCCCCCATGTGAACGTACAGGGTACATTCACACGGGCATGTTTACAGTAAGTTTCTTGCTTCAAGTTTGGGCTGCGGTAAATTTTTCGCCGCAGCGCAAGCTCCTAGCGGGAAACTCACCGTAACCCGCCAGTGTGAATGTACCCTAAAAACACAATACTACACTAACACATAAGAAAGAGTAAAACACTACATATACACCCCCTTACACTGCCCCCCCCCCCCCCCCCCAATAAAAATGAAAAACATATCATAGTGCAGTGTTTCCATGCTCTTGCAAAACAACAACTCCCAGCATTTCTGGACAGCCACTGACTGTCCAGGCATGCTGGCAATTTATCAACAGCTGGAGGCACCCTGTTTGGGAATCACTGGTGTAGAATACCCCTATGTCCACCCCTATGCAATCCCTAATTTAGTCCTCAAATGCGCATGGCGCTTTCTCACTTCAGAGCCCTGTCGTATTTCAAGGAAACAGTTTAGGGCCACATATGGGGTATTTCCGTACTCAGGAGAAATTGCACTACAAATTTTGGGGAGCTTTTTCTCCTTTTACCCCTTATGAAAAGGAAAAGTTGGGGGCTACACCAGCCTGTTAGTGTAAAAAAAAGAATGTTTACACTAACATGCTGGTGGTGCCCCATACTTTTTATTTTCACAAGCAGTAAAAGGAAAAAAAGACCCCCAAAATTTGTAACGCAATTTCTCCTGAGTACGGAATTACCCCATATGTGGGCGTAAAATGCTCTGCGGGCGCACAACAAGGCTCAGGAGTGAGAGCGTACTATGTACATTTGAAGCCTAAATTGGTGATTTGCACAGGGGTGGCTGATTTTAAAGCAGTTCTGACATAAACGCAAAAACATAAATACCCACATGTGACCCCATTTTGGAAACTACACACCTCATGTAATGTAATAAGGAGTACAGTGAGCATTTACGCCCCACAGGTGTCTGACAGATTTTTGGAACAGTGGTCCGTGAAAATGAAAAATTTTGCATTTGCACAGCCCACTGTTCCAAAGATCTGTCAAACGCCAGTGGGGTGTAAATACTCACTGCACCTCTTATTAAATTCTGTGAGGGGTGTAGTTTCCAAAATGGGGTGACATGTGGGGGGGGGGTACACTGTTTTGGCACCACGGGGGGCTTTGTAAACACACATGGCCCCTGACTACCATTCCAAACGAATTCGCTTTCCAAAAGCCCAATGGCGCTCCTTCTCTTCTGAGCATTGTAGTGCGCCAGCAGAGTATATTACGTCCTAACATGGGGTATTTCCATACTCAGAAGAGATGGGGTTACAAATTTTGGGTGGCATTTTCTCCCATTACCTTTTGTAAAAATGGTAAATTTGGGGAAAAAACTGCACTTTAGTGAAAATTTTTTTTTTTAATTTACACATCCGATTTTACACATCCGTCAATCACCTGTGAGGTGTTAAAGGACATGTTCGGTGCTCATTTTTCTTATTTTATCCGTTCCTGGCTGCAAAAAAAAAGAAAATAAGCTTTCTCTTGCCTGCCTACGCTCCCCCGGTGCCCCGGTACAGGCGTTCGGTCCCCGGGCTGTATACTTCTTACTTCCTGTTAGCCCGGCACGTCACACGGAGCTTCAGCCTATCACTGGCCGAGGCGGGACATCGCTGCGGCCGGTGATAGGTTGAAGCTCCGTGTGACGTGCCGGGCTAATAGGAAGTAAGAAGAATACAGCCCGGGGACCGAACGCCTGTACTGAAGCACCGGGGGAGCCTAGGCAGGTAAGAGAAAATTTGTTTTCTTTTATTTTTCAGCCCGGAACGGATAAAATAAGAAAAGTGAGCACCGGACATCTCCTTTAAGGCTCACTGGACCCCTTGTTACGTGTCTTGATGGGTGTAGTTTCCAAAATGCTATGCCATGTGGGGGGTTTTCTGCTGTTCTGGCACCATAGGGGCTTCCTAAAGGTGACATGCCCCCCAAAAACCATTTCTGCAAAATCCCATTGTCGCTCCTTCCCTTCTGAGCCCTCTACTGCGCCCGCCAAACACTTTACATACACATGTGAGGTATTTCCTTAATCGAGAGAAATTGGGTTACAAATTTAGGGGGGCTTTTTCTCCTATATACCACTTGTAAATATTAAAAAAAACTGGGTCTACAAGAACATGCGAGTGTAAAAAATGACAATTTTGAATTTTCTCCATCACTTTGCTGCTTGTCAGGATCCGGACTGGTATGCAGCGAGGACACTGGTGGTGTATCCTCTGTGTCAGTGGGGTGATGACGTGGGCCGTCCCAGGGGAACGGAGTCTAAGGGGTTACTGGTTTTCACCAGTGCCCGCCGCAAAGCGGGATGGACTTGCAGCGGCAGGTAACCCCCAGGTCGTTCCACCCGATAGCGACTCAACCCCAGCTGACAGCTGAGACAGGCGCGGTACAAAAGGACAAGGCAAGAGCAAGGGCGGACGTAGCAGAAGGTCAGGGCAGGCAGCAAGAGTCGTAGTCAGGGGCAACAGCAGAAGGTCTGGGTACACAGGCTTGGGAACACACTAAACGCTTTCACAGGGCACAAGGCAACAAGATCCGGCAAGGACAGCAAGGGGAAGTGGGTTTATATACACAAGGAGCAGGGAAGCTAATTGACACTGATTGGGCCAGGCACCAAACAGTGGTGCACTGGCCCTTTAAATCTCAGAGAGCCAGCGCGCGCGCGCCCTAGAGAGCGGGGCCGCGCGCCGGAACGTGACAGCCGGGGAACGGGACAGGTGAGTAGATTGGGATGCGACCTGCGGGCGGGCGTATCCCGCTACGCGGATCGCATCCCCGCCGGCAGTGACAGTGCAGCGCTTCCGGTCAGCGGGTCTGACCGGGGAGCTGCAGAGAGGAGAACGCCGCGAGTGCTCCGGGGAGGAGCAGGGACCCGGAGCGCTCAGCGTAACAGTACCCCCCCCCCCCCTTAGGTCTCCCCCTCTTTTTATCTGCATGTCCCTTCATATGAGACGAGGCCAGTCATTGTCATCTATTGTCAAGTCAATATAGACCTGCACTAATTTGTCCAAAACCACTGCAAGTTCCAGCAAGCCCTTAAGGTTTCTGAAGTCACTGGTCACCTCCATGGGCCTGGCTACTCTGTATAGAGTGTACCATCTGTCACTCAGTAAAGCTACCGTTGTCTGTAACTTCGCGTCGGAGTCATTATTGCTCCATGCCTAGCCCAGGATCCAGCGGTATGCCTTTGGGTGGTATTGAGGATAAACCACTCCCTGGCATCACGAATACAAGGGGTTAATTCCATCTGCCCCTAGGTTAATTCCATCTGCCCTGCATCACACCCCATACCACAACTTTTGTCATCCTACGAACATGATATTGGTGTGCGCCTTATACGACAAGTCCTCTCCCAGTCTGAACTGTGTCCAGTATTGTCAGAAAATTGCATGCCGATCCGAATAAAATTTGCTCCAGAAAGTGTATGGGACTCTGTCAGTGGAAAGTGTTTTACCCGAGGTGCTTGTGCCAGACTGATGTTTTCTGCAAAAAGCAAGCAGAGTTCTTACCTCCTCATAGCCTCCTTCCTGGTACCACTCTGCCCAGTGGCAAGATTCACCCTCTGCCCCCCCCCCCTCCCCATTCCCACTTCTTCTGGAGTTCCTGCCATAGTTGAAGTAACCCAGGACTTCTCCGTTACCTGGAAAGAGACTCAAGAGTAGCTCCCACTGACTTGACTTGACAACTGGTGATCACATGTTAACCTTTCTTAAAGATACAACATTACTGACTGGCCAGCCATAGACAGTACCCATAGGGGGTGGGGAGACCATGTGGCCAGGCCTCATGTCACTTCATTAACCCCTTCCTCACATTTTACCATTTCTCCAGCAGGTTTTGTTCATGCTGTGCTCCTTGTCACAAGTATCTGTCAGCATCTAGCCAAGAACAGGATGCTGAGATACTGTGGCGGAAAGCACTGGGGGTGCCATTTACTTCAATTGCCCGAACAGAGTCACCTAGTGGTTCCGTTCAGGCTGTACATGCGGTTTTAACCAGACCTAAATGCATGGTCTGCTTTGTTGTCCAGTTAAAATGGCATATATGGACCGAATTGAGTCACTAGGTGACCACAACTCTGTTCAAACAATTGAAAGGAACCGCCCACGCTGCTGTCCACCGCAGTATACATTGGCAATTTGGCACCCTATTACTAGTGATGGAGATTTACAATTGCGGTGAGCTTGGGGGATGTAGGGTGAACTGGGGTGTTGCAGAGTAGTGTTGCAGGGTATAGCATTAACCCTCGATTGTCGTGACGCCAGGGTGCGGGCTTCCTCTAGATATATAAATGTCCTACTGCCACCCGTCCCAGGAACGATAGGGAGGAATAAAGGATTGTCCACAGCAGAAGTATTAATAAACTGGAAATAACTTTACTGCAGATTTTATGCAGATGATGATAACAAACAGTGTTTTGCAAGAGGATCGGGACTTAGGCTCCTCACAGGTTGGCTGGGACTTGATAGTTAAATAAGCTTTGATTTTTGCTGTACGCTGTTCCACTGAATTTAGGGGTATGTTTAGGTTCAGTAGTCACGTAGGGTTGGTAGGATGGAGTTAGATTAACTCACGGTTTAGAAAGCGGCTGAAGTGGAAGGCTTCAGGCCTAGCTTGTCTTGTAGCTGTGATAACAGATCTGCTCAGTTTGGTAGTCCAGAACTAAGAGAGAGATTAACCCTTATATACAGAAGGGGCAGGATCAAAGCTTATTGGTCCCCAAACCTGTCGGTCCTAAACCAAGGCATTATGGTACATGACCTAATCACATGACCCAATGGTCCTTGAACCTTAGTATAACACAATTCTCCATAAATCACGTGACCAAAAGTCCTGTACATAAATTACATTATAATAAAATATATTAAATATATACACTTTTAAATAGCACTATGAGGCGACTAGGGGTTAACCCACCAGGTAAGCCCTACCAGCATCGAGGAACTCTGACTGTGGGGACTTACGACAAAGGTACGGGACCAAGTCTAGTACCGGGACACCACACAATGAAGAGTAAACCTCGCCTTATCCACCTTCATCATTCTTTCATTTCTTACACCCCAGTATTGGGTAATTCTCTTCCCCTTCTTCATAGGCATGGCCTGTAATAAAGATATAGCAGTGAGACTGGTTCACATTGCATCAAGCACCTTAGGGTACGTTCACACACACCACACTATTGTTGTCCATTTAATCCCTTAATGACACGGCCTATTATATTTTTGCATTTCCATTTTTTCCTCCTCTCCTTCTAAAAGACATAGGTGAAGATTTATTAAAACCTGCACAAAGGAAAAGTTGCCCAGTTGCCCATAGCAACCAATCAGATCACTACTTTCATTTTTAACAAGACCTCTGCAAAATGAAAGAAGCAATCTGATTGGTTGCTATGGGCAACTGGGCAACTTTTCCTCTGGACAGGTTTTAACAAATCTCCCCCATAACTCTTTTATTTTTCTATCCACAGACCTATATGAGGCTTGTTTTTTGCAAGAACAATTGTACTTTGACATCTTTCATTTTACTAGAGAATGTAATGCAAAACAAAATAATATTATTTTAGGGGGGGGGGGGATTGAAAAAAAACAACAACAAAAAACAAGTAAACAACTATTTTCAATTGGGATGGGGGGTTGTTTTTACACAATGCACTTTATGATTATAACCGACATGTTCTCTTAACTCTGTCTGTAGGTCAATACGATTGATCTGATACCCATGTTTATATAGTTGGGAGGAGGGAGGGGGGGGGGCAGAAACTGCAGCTGTATGGGGCCCCAAAAAAATTCCTGATGGCGGCCCTGGGAGATTTGTAAATTACTTCTATTTAAAAATCTTAATCCTTCCAGTACTTATCAGCTTCTGTATGCTCTACATGATGTTCTTTTATTTTTAAATTTATTTTCTGCCTGACCACAGTGCTCTCTGCTGACACCTCTGTCCATTTCAGGAACTGTCCAGAGCAGGATAGGTTTGCTATGGGGATTTGCTCCTAGTCTGGACAGTTCCTAAAATGGACAGAGGTGTCAGCAGAGAGCACTGTGGTTAGACAGAATGGAAATTCAAAAAGAAAAGAACTTCCTGTGGTGTATACAGCAGCTGATAAGTACTGGAGGGATTAAGATTTTTAAATAGAAGAAATTTACAAATCTGTTTAACTTGCTGGCACCAGTTGATATATATAAAAAAAAATGTTTTCCAGTGGAGTACCCCTTTAAGCAGGTTGATATTTTACAAACAATGAACTAATACTTAATACGTAATGTTATTTAAAACACCCTCAAGGAATCTTGTCCTAGTGATAGTTTATAATCTATAGATGGTAATGGAGATGATATAATAAGCTTATGTATGGTGTATGACAGTGTTTCCCAACCAGGGCGCCTCCAGCTGTTGCAAAACTACAACTCCCAGCATGCCCGGACAGCCAACGGCTGTCTGGGCATGCTGGGAGTTGTAGTTTTGCAACAGCTGGAGGCACCCCAGTAGGGAAACACTGGTGTTATAGAGACATATAAATTACTTCAATTTAAATATAGAATCCTTCCAGTACTTATCAGTTGCTGTATGCTCGTGAGGAAGTTGTGTAGTTCTTGCCAGTTTGACCACATTTCTCTCTGCTGCCACCTCTGTCTGTTTCAGGAATTGCCCAGAGCAGGAGAGGTTTGCTATGAGGATTTGCTTTTACTCCAGACAGTTCCTGACACAGACAGAGGTGTCAGCAGAGAGCACTGTTTTCAGACTGGAAAGAGCTACACAACTTCCTCTGGAGCATACAGCATCCAAAAAAATTATTAAATAGTTTCTGGCACCAGTTGATATGAAAACATTTGTTTCCCACTTGTTTTCCACCGGAGTGCACCTTTAAAGAGGGGAGGTGGCCTTAGAAAATGAAATTATTTAATTTAAGTATTTTTGTTTGTATTTTATAATATTTCTTTTTATGACTGACACTGTCAGTTTTCTGCACTTTCATTTTCTTAAAAAATGTATGGCTGCCTCCAGGTGTGATCCTACCCTTAATAGGCATAATATAAGGGTACTGCTGAGACAATAAGGCAGCCACAGACTTAGCTGCTTCAAGAATTTCAAGAATCCGGCATTCGCTACATTGTCTAGAAAGCATTGTTCTTGGGGCTATTAACTCCTTAAGGACCGAGCGTTTTTTCACTTTCGTTCTTTCCTCCTTAACTTTTAAAAACCATAACCCTTTCAATTTTGCACCTAAAAATCCATATGATGGCTTATTTTTGGAGCCACCAATTCTACTTTGTAATGACACCAATCATTTTACCCAAAAATCTACGTCGAAACCCAAAAAAAATTAAATAATTGTACGACAAAATTGAAGAAAAAAAAAAAAGACATTTTGTAACTTTTGGGGGCTTCCATTACTACGGAGTAAATTTTTCGGTAAAAATTACACTTGTCATTATTCTTTAGGTCCATACGATTAAAATGATACCCTACTTATATAGGTTTTATATAGATTTTGTCGTTAATATGTTTAAAATTGTCATTTTCTGACCCCCTATAACGTTTTTATTTTTCCGTGGACAGGGCGGTATGAGGGCTCATTTTTTGCGCCGTGATCTGAAGTTTTTAGCGGTACCCTTTTTGTATTGATCTGACTTTTTGATCGTTTTTATTCATTTTTTCATGATACAAAAAGTGACCAAAAATACGCTATTTTGGACTTTTGAATTTTTTCGCGCGTACGTCATTGAATGTGCGGTTTCATTAACTGTATACTTTTATAGTTTGGACATTTACGTACGCGGTGATACCACATATGTTTATTTTTATTTACACAGTTTTTTTATGGGAAAAGGGGGGTGATCCAAACTTTTATTTGGGGGGGGGGTTAAATGATCTTTATTTACTTTTTTTTTTGCAATGTTATAGCTCCCATAGGGGACTATAACATGCAGTACATTGATTCAATACACTGATCAATGTCATTGCATTACATTGATCAGTGTTATCGGTGGTCGATTGCTCAATCAATCGCCAATCAGACGCGCAGGAGGTAGGTAAGGCACCCTCATGATGCATCCTAGCTGATCGGGACATCGTGTTTTCACCACGATGGTCCCGAATGAGCTGCCGGGAAGCTTTCACTTTCACTTTAGATGCGGCGATCAAAGTTGATCGCCGCATCTAAAGTGAAAGTGGAAGCTTTAACTCTAAAGAGTTAATGCCGGACATTAGCCCGATCAGCGATATCCGGCATTAGCCGTGGGTCCAGGTTGCTTATAGCAACCGGGACCCACCAGGTATGATGCGCGCTCACCTGCTAAGCGCGCGTCATACTTTGGGAGCCGCAGATGGACATTAATAAACGTCCATTTGCGGCAAGGGGTTAAGAGGGTTCTCCACCATAAGGTGATTTTAGTACGTACCTGGCAGACAGTAATGGACATGCTTAGGAAGGATATGTGCTTGTCTTGGGCTAAATGGCTATGTTGTGAGATTATGCTGTGGCTAGCTTTTTGTGAACTGGGTATTTCCTGTTGGATTTCGTTCTCAAACTACACATTAGTAATATAAAAAAAAAAAGTAAGTGGTGTTACTAGTGTAAAAGCAGTTGTAGATAAGATACTAAAACAGTTCAATTAGATGTTCTCTATAGGGACGGGCCTACATAGGTTGGCTCACTGTTGTTACGCTGAGCACTCCGGGCCCCCAGGCAGCGCTCCTGAGTCTCGGCGTGTGCGTCCCCGCTCTCTAGGGCGTGCGTGCGCCGGGACTCTTAGATTTAAAGGGCCAATGCATCAGTGATTGGTGCCTGGCCCAACGTGGTTATTAAGGGTTATGGTTTGTGAGAGGCAGTGCTGTTTTGGACTTAATTAGGCCTGCGCCTGTGCCCTCCCTATAAGTACCTTCCCCTCCCACAGCCTCCTGCCGGATCTTTGTTGCCTTTTGTGCCATTGTGAAAGGATTCCTGTGTATTCCTAGCCTGCTGCCGACCCGTTGCTACCGACTACCGCCTGTGAACCGGTGCTGCCTGCCCTGACCATTTGCTCCGTCTGACTTCGCCTTTGCCTGATCCTCTTGTACCTTGCCTTATCACAGCAGCCAGAGAGGTTGAGTCGCTACTGGGTGGAACGACCTGGGGGTTACCTGCCACAGCAAGTCCATCCTGCTTTGCGGCGGGCTCTGGTGAAAACCAGTAATCCCTTAGATTCCGTTCCCCTAGTACGGCCCACGTCATCACCTCTCTGGCACAGCGAATCCACCACCAGCCTCAGCTACCAGCTACCAGCCCGGATCCTGACAGTAAGATCCAGCCATGGATCCCGGTGAGGTACCTCTGCCGAGCGTCGCTGACCTCTCTGTTATGGTGACCCAGCAGTCGCAGCAAATTGCGCAGCAGGCACAACAAATGAATCAGTTGTCCGCCATGTTGCAGCAACTCCTGTCTGCCCAGCAACAGCCGTCACCTCCGCCTGCACCTGCTTCACCACCACAGCCAGCAGCCGTCTCCACTTCCAGAATCCGCTTGTCCTTGCTGGACAAGTATGACGGTGATCCGAAGCAATGCCGTGGGTTCTTGTCGCAGTGCTCACTTCATCTGGAGTTATTGGCCGACCAGTTCCCGTCTGAGCATGCCAAGGTAGCCTTCATACTCTGTCTGCCTACTGGTAAGGCCCTGGCCTGGGTTACACCTTTGTGGGACCGCTTTGATCCATCCACTACCTCCGTCCAGAATTTCTGTCAAGAGTTCCGGAGTGTATTCAAGGAACCTGCCCGGGTTACCGGCAGAGACTGCTTTGCTGAGTCTGACCCAAGGAGGCTCTACGCCAAATACGCCGTCCAATTCCGTACCCTCGCCTCAGAGTTGAATTGGAATAATGATGCTCTATGTGCCACTTTCAAGAAAGGCCTAAGCAGTGAGATTAACCCCTTAAGGACCCGGGCTTTTTCCGTTTTTTCATTTTCAATGTTTCCTCCTTAACTTTAAAAAATCATAACTCTTTAAAATTTTCACCTAAAATTCTATATGATGTCTTATTTTTTGTATCACTAATTCTACTTTGTAATGACATTAGTCATTTTACTCAAAAATCTAATCAAAAATCTAAAAAAAATCAATGTGCGACAAAATTGATGAAAAAACACTATTTTGTAAGTTTTGGGGCTTCCGTTTTTACGCAGTACATTATCTTTATTCTGTAGGTCCATACGGTTAAAATGATACCCTACTTGTATAGGTTTGATTTTGTATCACTTCAGAAAAAAAATCATGAATACATGCAGGAAAATGTATACGTTTAAAATCGTCATCTTCTGACTCCTATAACTTTTTTATATTTTGCGCCGTGATCTGAAGTTTTTAGCGGTACTATTTTTGTTCTGATCAGACTTTTTGATCACTTTTTATTCACTTTTTTGTGGTATAAAAAGTGATCAAAAATGCGCTATTTTGGGTCCTTAAGGGGTTAAAGACGTCCTAGCTGCACGTGAGATACCATCTACCCTTAGTGACCTTATATTACTGGCCACTAGGATTGACAAGCGTTTCTCTGAGAGACAAGAGGAACTTCTGCAAGAAAAGGAGAGAGCTCGTCCAAGACGCTATCCTCGTCTGGCTCCGGTTCTTCAGCGTCCACCGCAACCCTTCTCTGGACCTCCTGCCGTCGAAGCCATGCAAGTGGACCGGTCTCGCCTGACCTCTCAAGAACGGAGTTGTCGCAGAAACGAGAATTTGTGTCTATACTGCGCCAGTACTGAGCACTTCCTCAGAGACTGTCCTCTCCGTCCTCCGCGTTCGGTAAACGCTCGCACCTAGTAAACGTGGGAGAGGAGTTGCTAGGTGTGGATTCTTCCTCTCCACAAACTGAGAAGTTGGAGTTCTATGTTCTTCCTTTTTGCTCCTCTGAACTCCTTCTGGGTCTGTCTTGGCTTCAGCGCCATTGTCCAGTCCTGGATTGGTCCTTCGGAGAGATCCAGAGTTGGGGTCCTTCCTGCTTCAGTCGCTGTCTCAAGACCGTTCCTGTCAAGCAAAATCCCGTTGCTTCTCCTCCACCTGGTCTGCCTGAGGCTTATCACAGCTTCGCTGATGTCTTCTGCAAGAAGACCCTATGATTGTCCCATTGACTTAATGCCAGGGACTACTCCTCCATGGGGTAGAATCTACCCACTCTCTCCACCTGAGACTCTCGCCATGTCTGATCTGATGTCTGATACATCCGTGAGAACCTACAAAGAGGTTTCATAAGGAAGTCTTCCTCTCCCGCTGGAGCCGGGTTCTTCTTTGTCACCAAAAAGGACGGCTCCTTTCGTCCTTGCATTGACTACAGAGGACTTAACAAGATCACGGTCAAGAACCGTTACCCTCTTCCCTTGATCTCTGAGCTCTTTGACCATCTCCGTGGGGCCAGAATCTTTACCAAGTTGGATCTTCGTGGAGCTTACAACTTGATCCGTATTAGAGAGGGAGAAGAGTGGAAGACCACCTTCAACAACTGAGATGGACATTTTGAATATCTGGTGATGCCCTTCGGTCTCTGTAACGCTCCTGCCGTGTACCAGGAATTTGTCAATGATATCTTCAGGGACCTCCTCTACACCTGCGTGGTGGTTTACCTCGATGACATCCTCATCTTCTCTTCCAACCTTGACCAACACCGGGTACATGTCCGTCAAGTCCTTTCCCGCCTCAGGAGGAACCGCCTCTACGCTAAGATTGAGAAGTGCCTATTTGAGCGGACCAGTCTGCCTTTCCTGGGGTACATCATTTCTGCCCAAGGCTTACAGATGGACCCAGGCCAAACTCTCCGCGGTTCTGGACTGGCCGCACCCCTCTGGGCTACGTGCCATACAAAGGTTCTTGGGTTTTGACAATTATTATAGGCAATTCATCCCACATTTCTCCACACTGGTGTCTCCCATTGTAGCCTTGACCAAGAAAGGGGCTAATCTTAAGTCGTGGCCTCCTCAGGCAGAAGAAGCCTTCCAGTACTTAAAAGCCGCCTTTGCCTCCGCCCCAATTCTCACCAGACCTGACCCTTCTAAGCCATTCTCCTTGGAGGTGGATGCCTCCTCTGTGGGAGCTGGAGCCGTGCTCACTCAGAAGTCGCCCAGAGGCAAGACCGTAACTTGCGGCTTTTTCTCCAAGACTTTCTCTCCAGCCAAAAGGAACTATTCGATCGGAGACAGAGAGTTGTTGGCCATAAAATTGGCACTTGAAGAATGGAGGCATCTTCTAGAGGGCTCCATCCATCCTGTGTGCATCTTCACGGATCACAAGAATCTTGCTTATCTCCAGTCCGCACAAAGGCTTAATCCACGTCAAGCCCGCTGGTCCCTGTTCTTTGCACGTTTTAACTTTGTGATCCACTTCCGCCCTGCTAGCAAGAACATCAGGGCTGATGCCCTCTCCCGCTCTTCTGATGTTGTGGGTAACGAGATTACACACCAGCATATCATTCCGCTTGAGCGTCTGATTGCCGTTGCTCCGGTGGATCTTCGCTCACTTCCTCCTGGCAAAACTTCTGTGCCTCCTCTCTTTCACCTTCAAGTCCTCAAGTGGGGTCACGCTTCCTTGTTTGCAGGTCACCCAGGGGTCCAGAAGGCACTCCAGCTTGTTTCCCAAAGATATTGGTGGCCCTCGATGGAGAGGGATGTCTCGGACTATGTCCAAGCTTGTACTGTCTGCGCACGGGACAAGTCGCCTCGTCAGAAGCCAGCTGGGTTGCTCCTACCTCTTCCTGTCCCTGAGACTCCATGGCCTCACATAGCCATGGATTTTGTGACCGACCTTCCTCTTTCCCGTTGTATGACGGTCATTTGGGTCGTAGTAGACCGATTCTCCAAAATGGCACACTTTGTACCCCTGCCTGGACTACCATCTGCACCAGTGTTGGCAAAACCATTTTTCTTCCGCATTTTTCGCCTCCACGGTCTTCCCAAGCATATTGTTTCAGACCGTGGGGTGCAGTTTGTCTCTAAATTCTGGAGAGCTCTCTGTGGACAGCTGAAGGTGAAGCTGGATTTCTCATCCTCTCATCATCCCCAATCCAACGGCCAAGTGGAACATGTGAATCAAATCCTGGGGGATTATCTTCTCCATTTTGTATCCTCGCGCCACGATGACTGGGCTGATCTGCTTCCTTGGGCAGAGTTCTCCTATAATTACAGAAATTCTTCTGCCTCGAACAAGTCTCCATTTTTCGTGGTTTACAGTCGCCATCCTCTTCCACCTCTGCCGTTGTCTTCCACTTCTCCTGTTCCAGTTGATGAGCTTGTCCAGGACTTCTCTTCTATTTGGTGGGAGACTCGCAGCGCTCTACTTAAAGCATCTGCCCGCATGAAGTCCCAAGCGAACAAAAGACGCAGAGTTAATGAGTTAAGTCCGTTTAGTGTGCCTCCATAAGTACTGAAAGTCCCAGCATTCCCAGTAAACTGTGACTGTGGATTCCCACTACGTTCAGTGCACCAGTGTGGACCAGAACTGGAACAGTATCTATGTATTGTTATTCTATAACCTTCTTCAGTAAACTTTATAAGTGGTTATTTAACATCCCTGCATTTAAAGAATTATTTCCTAGGGCTTGGATACTAATGACCACTTCCTTTGGACAAGTGGTAAGTGAACTTATCCACCATAAGTTGATTTTAGTACTTACCTGCCAGAACTAGGTATTTCCTGTTTGATTTTGTTCTCTAAACTACACATCCCACAGTTCCATGCTTGAAAGTTTGAGGTCACTTTCCTTCCTCCCACACATCAGCCACCCCACCCATTGAAACACAATGTTTTCTAACGAGGGGGCCTACAGCTGTTGCAAAATTGAAGCCGGACAGGCACCCTCTGTCTAGTGATGTCAGGTCTCGACGCACTGCAACCACCACCAATATCTTCACACATACCACACTCCTGGCATCACAATCTTTCCACCAGCCTGTGTATTCTTATATGGCAGTGTAATACACAAAAACAATTATGCAATCAGCTCACAGTACCCCAACCACAGTTAGTAGGCACTTAAAAGAGGGGTTTCTTAGCCGAATAACAGCTTCTTATATTTTGCAGATGGTATATTGTTAGAATTTTGGAGGTCATTTGTAGGACATAGCACGGCTGGTGTTCACCATGAAGTTGTTGAAAATTGATTTGCAGTAGGATCCAAGTGGCTGGTTGTTACAATGAATCATTTTGGCAAGACCAGCTTTAATTTGTAAAGCCTATGTCTCATTCCATATTTCATGCCAGATTAAGGGTCATGTTTATTACAAGATTAAAGTTGTATTCCAGGAAAAAACTTCTTTTTATATCAACTGGCTCCAGAAAGTTACACAGATTTGTAAAAAAATCTTAATCCTTCCAATAATTATCAGCTGCTGAAGTTGAGTTGTTCTTTTCTGTCTGGCCATAGTGCTCTCTGCTGACACCTCTGTCTGTCTCGGGAATTGCACAAAGTGGAAGAGGTTTGCTATGGGGATTTGCTTCTACTCTGGACACTTCCCGAGACAGGTGTCATCAGAGAAACCTTGGACAGAAAAGAACAACTCAACTTCAGCAGCTCATAAGTACTGAAAGGATTAAGATTTTTTAATAGAAGTAATTTACAAATCTGTGAAACTTTCCGGAGCCAATTGATATATGAAAAAAAAAGTTTTCTTCCTGGACAACCCCCTTAATATACGCTATACACCATAATATTTAGTCTCAACATGCAAACGTAAAGGCGGCCATATGCTTGTTGCCACTTGAAAGCTTTATAATTAATTTAAGCCATCTAAGCCATCTAACTATTATTAACTTGCAACTTTTTTAATTTTGTCTATATATGCTATTATAACGCAGTGCACTTGCTTTTGGATGGCAGTGTGTGTGTGCGTGTGTGGGGGGGGAGGGGGGGGGTCCACTGGGGCATCTGTGTATGTATAGCAAAAATCAAACTGGGCCCACAAAATTATAATCCAGGACATAAGGGCCTGGGTTGTTTTTGTTACCCTCTCCTTACTCTTTTCTATGTCCAGCTTGTGTGCGCTAGCTGGAGCTGAACAAACACCCGGCCATGAAGTATTGTCCTAGTACAGGGCACACATGCCACCTATAATACCATCCCTGCCCATCTGAGTAGCCAGACCACCATATAGGCTAAGAGTCCTATATTTCTTGTACTGACTCTGGGTATCCCCATATTATAAACAGGTATGTGATCAGCCTGTAGCTAGACCGCCCATCTGACAGTCTAGCTACTCCGACAGATGGGAGGGATCACCTGTCGCCTGTCTATAGATGCAAGTGTCTCACTTTCTACAAAGAGACCACAGGCCCTAATCTAGACAGTATTTTGGATGACACATTTCTAATAAAAATTTACGTAAGTTTTTCCAACTGAGCAGTTATTAGAAGCTCTAATCTCCCCTCCCCCATGTGCTTCTAAACCTATGACGAAGGTCACGTACTTCATGAGATAATGGCAGTAATGATTTGTAGCACAGAGATAATTCACCTAAACGCTGACAGTAATAAAACAAGAGAGGACTATAATCTTCAAAGAACTCTATCTAGAAGCTTTGCCATATCTTAATCTGTTCTTAAAGCCATTGGGTTTCCCAGGAACAGGTTGAACTAAGGTCAGTCTATGGATGGTGGACTGTCATGCAGGTCATAATGGAGGTGCCTGAGGGGAATGAAGCTTGTTTTGATGGTGTGTCCAGTACTGGGATTGGTTGGTGCCTCTTTAGACCAAACTAACATTAATGGTCATCAATGGAAATGTGGGAAAAACCATGCTGTCTGCATTTAGGGTTGGTCAACAGGGGGTCATCATCCGCTCCTGCAAAAAAGAGTGCCTGAGGCAGCCTGGAACTGGAGGCCTGTGACCACCATGAGTAATAATGTTAGGTGTATCTTCTTAGGGCTTATTATAAGGGTAAAGATAAAGAGACAAAAATACAAGGGCAGCGCCTTGTGTAATTCTGTGGGTCCGGAAGGAGAGGGTAGTGAGGGTCTATGATGGGACTCTCACCTGGGTTAAACCTTGAGGTCATGCATATCACTCCTAGAATTGGTGTACTCAAGGAGATTTGCAAGCTGTCTGGAGTCTGACCAGTAACCAGCTGAGTGGAACCGGTAATAGAATGGGAGAAGAGAGGAGGATAAAAAGGACTATCTCCAATAAGCGCTATCCCGAAAAGGTAGGTCAAGCATATAGGAGTTCTTGTTTCTTCAATAAAAGCTTGTTTATTGTATAAAAAAAAAAATTGGTCACATCAAAGCAAGACGCGTTTCGGGTGTTGTACCACCCTTCCTCAGTTGCAGATGAATGGTGTGTAGTGGGCATAGGAGCCCTCTTCATTGTCCAGAGCACAGGGTGCCAAAATAGGTGGGTGTGGCCACTGGGCATCAGCTTGTCCCGTTCAACTTAAGGTTAAAGTGCAATACAGAACATAAAGAATTTAAAAAAAACACACATACAATAGAATTGACCTGATAGAAAATTAAAACAAGGTATTAGAATCAATTATACAACAATATGCGCTTAGATCTGCCAATGGGTAAAAGATACACATCTGGGTTGTGACATGGAACATAATAAATAGATAACCGGACCGAAGTCTAAATCAAACAGCCCATGATAAAATAATAATAGAATAAAGTGCTGCACGCAACAAATGCAATATAAAAAGCAATTTGAGGAACAGAGAGGTATGTTTTGACAGTTGTCAAGGATCACGCTGTGCGATCTGTGCTGCGCAAGCAGCACTATGGAGCAGTCACGAGGGAGAGAATAAGCCAATCGACTTAAAGGGTAGATCCCACCATCCTATATTTTTTTTTTTCTGTCCCTGCCTATTGCCCATCTATCCCTAACCCCCTCCCGTTGGCTGTCCGGGCATGCTGGGAGTTGTAGTTTTGCAACATCTGAAGGTCCGCAGGTTGAAGACCACTGGTATAGGAGGTAGTACTCACGTGTCCCCACCGCTCCGGACCCGTCACTTATCGTCGCCCTCCATCGCTCTCGCCGTGTCCCCATCGCTCTGGAATGTCTTTGCTGCCCGGTATCCTCAGTCTCCGCCGCCGCCTTGACGTCGGTATGCGCGCCGCTACGCACCTATTGGATGACGGGACGGCGTGCGCGACGACGTGATGACGACGAAAGAGAGTGCCGGCCATGCAGGGGATCCCGGCACGGAGCAGACACCGAGGGGGCAGGTAAAGTCCCTCCCGGTGTCCTGTAAGCTGTTCGGGACGCCGCAATTTCACCGCGGTGGTCCCGAACAGCCCGGGTTAGTGTTATTTTTGCTTCAGACATGGCGGTCAGTTTTGATCGCCGCGTCTGAAGGGTTAATACAGGGCATCACCACGATCGGTGATGTCCTGTATTAGCCGTGGGTCCCGGCCGTTGATGGCCGCAGGGACCGCCGCGATAGATGTGTATTCGCCTTATGAGTTTTGGGGAAGAAAAAGTGCGTCTTATACGGCGAAAAATACGGTACATTGATGACATCTTTATTGTCTGGGAGGGTTCCAGAGAAGAGCTTAACACCTTCATCAATGACCTCAATACCAATACATGGAACTTGGAGTTCACAAACAAGATCTTTTATAATAATGCAGAATTCTTGGATGTCATTGTGTTCCATGAAAATAACCAGATTTCCACCAAAACATATTTCAAATGGGTGGACAGTAATAGCTATTAAGACTATACAAGCTCACATTATAATAAATGGATACAAAATGTTCCTTTTGGTCAGTTTAAAAGAATTAGGCGTAACTTTACCAATAGAAAAGACTACGTCACCAAAAGTAATATTCTGACAGAAAGGTTCAGCACAAAAGGCTACCCTAAATCCCTTATTCATAAAGCCTGTAAGGAACCAAAAACTTGTCTTCTGCCCAGCAATAAAGAGAATAAGGACACAGGCTATAAGTGTAGCTTTATTACCAATTACAGCTGTGATCACAGATCAATCAAATCAATTCTGGTGAAACATTGGAACATCCTACTACTTGATCCCTATCTCAAAGATGGAATTCAGGCTAAACTGAACATCACCTTCCGTTGATAAAAGACCCTTAAGAATATTCTAGCTCCAAGCAGACTAAACCCTAAGGATAAAAAAAATTCTGTCACTTTCCTGTCAGTGCCTACGGGTGCCTATAGGTGCAATGTTGCAGCATGTACAGTAAATGCTGCTTGAACATTACACATGGCACAAAGCAATTCCAATCTAACGTCACTGGGGACTCTTTCTCAATACAGTCCTTTATCAATTGTGGTACGACTTATGTCATTTATTTGATGGAGTGTCCCTGCGGCCTACACTATGTACCATAGGCTGTCCTGTGGCTTCGGACTTCCTCAGACAGACCTGCGGCACAGGTGGTGCGCCCACTAAAGGACTGAATGCTATTACTAATATGTTCAAGCACTTTATTAGAAGTTTGATATATTTTCATAAGTAATATGTTATTTCTATATATATGTTATTTATATATGACTGTTGAGACACAATTAGCTCCTAGCAGGCTGTAACTACCCCTCCCCCTTATTACTATAATTAATTAAATAATAACTGACACAACAACAATTTAACTTTTCCGTGGGTGGGGATTGGCCACAGCTTTATTTATAAAATTACTTATATAAATAACAATTTAACTGTAACAAAGACACCGATTGGCTTCTTACCAACCCGAGAGGTGCTGCCACACCGTCCTGTGTGGAGGTCTACCCCGGGTTGACCCCGTTTTCACCGTCTTCTTACCGCCAAGCTGTGACTTACAATAAACAGAGATACAAAAAAGGGAGGGAGGGAGGGCAAAACTCCGGGTCCTGGGCAGATTGAGGGGGGAAGGGAGGCACCACAGCTATAAATACCCAGGGGAGGGCCCCTGAAAGCCTGGGAAACTATTGAACCCCTGATTGGTGCACTCCTTCCCCCCACCCATGGGACATACCACTATAGCCACTGGCAAGTTTTACAGGTGGGGGAGGGGGCTAAAACATTGCCTGTATATTTCTTAACCCCTTAACTGCTCACCAGTCAGGGGGCAAGCTAGTTATGCACAGCTTGCCCCACCAGACTGTTGAGACACAATTAGCTCCTAGCAGGCTGTAACTACCCCTCCCCCTTATTACTATAATTAATTAAATAATAACTGACACAACAACAATTTAACTTTTCCATGGGTGGGGATTGGCCACAGCTTTATTTATAAAATTACTTATATAAATAACAATTTAACTGTAACAAAGACACCGATTGGCTTCTTACCAACCCGAGAGGTGCTGCCACACCGTCCTGTGTGGAGGTCTACCCCGGGTTGACCCCGCTTTCACCGTCTTCTTACCGCCACGGAGGAGACCAGTTAGCCCTACACTGGGCTCCGACCCCCACCCAAGAGATACTGGATAGCCAACACCTGGGGCCACCTCAGCCCCCCGGACACACCCAACACATTTCCTCTCCAGGAAATCCGCTCAACACATTTCCTCTCCAGGAAATCCGCTCAATACATTTCCTCTCCAGGAAATCCGCCCAACACATTTCCTCTCCAGGAAATACACCCAACACTTTTCCTCTCCAAGAAATCAGAGGTACCTGCCGCCAGGACCATTTTTTTTTTTTTTTTTTAATTAAATAACTCGTGTGAACTCCACTCTCAGACTCGCCCATACAGCGAAGAGTGCCGCAGCACTCGTACCACCTTGTGGAAAGCCGCTCTCAAAACAAAAACACATATGGGAAACATCAAACTGGGCAAAAATAGCAACACAACATGCAGATCGCCCGCGCCCCATGCACAGCGCTACCCTCTCCGGAAACCCAGCCACCTCCGCCGGCCCCGATACAAAAAAAGAGCAAATCCCGAACTCACAAAAAACCCCATCCTATCAAAGAAAAGCCAAAACCCAAAACAGACAAAAAAAAAAAAAACCTGGAACTGAATAATCGGGGGCGGGGAGCAAAAGAAAAAAGGGGAGGGGCCCCACCACCGCCCAGGCAACAATAGGAGGACAATGGAAAAAACAGTCATCCGCGGACCCTCATGCAGCACAAGCTGCATGACCCCGATCGCCTAAGCAGTCTCGGACCGACGGGCCTTTTTTTTTTTTTCGTGAAACCACAAGATAGGTACCCAAAAACACAGACACCCAAGTCCCATGGAAGGGGACGAGGAGAAAAGAAGTGCCCCATCCACATAGCCCCGAAAAAAGCTAGCGCAAAACCTCGGATCAGAGAAAACGACGCAAAAGCGACAACCAAAAAAAAAAAAAATAAAATAAAATAAAAAACCGACCCGCAGCCGCCGCCAAGCGACCCAAAAACTGATAGGTAAAACCGGTCGCCGACAGCAAGGCCACCCACTCACGGGCCCAGCCCCTAGGTATACACCAACCGCAAAGCAGAAAAGAAAACACCCCCCGCCATGTGCCATGCGGCAACCGCACCCCACTGGATCGCAGCACAGCGGGAAAGCCACCCAATTTTTTTTTTTTTTTTTTTTATTAGCAGGTGATTCACATGAACAGGTGAAGATACCCAGCGTCACATACTAAGAATGTTATTTGGATTCACGGAGAACACAGTCCAAATCTCGAACCTCCTTAGAGAGGTGACACAGCAGTTAACGTCCGTTAACACAACCTATTAAAACGAAATAGGAAATCAAACATCAGAGCCTCGTAAGGTTACCACAAGGGGCATTCCAGGTATGAAAAACAAATCCCCTATCCACAGACCATTTGGAACCTCCGGGACCCTCCTCGGCTGTAGACATCCCGGCCTCCACACCAACACCAACCACTCGCAAGCGCCTTACCGTGAGTCGCAGGACCCACCAAAGCGGACCAAGAAATACACCACTCTGCACAATGACACATGGGCCAGCCACACAAGCAAACCTCCCAACTCCACCCAAGGGAGCAACCTCCGGAACCACTGCCAGAGAAAACGGGACAAAGCATCAACACCCAGTACCGACCCCAAGGAGCATAGCCCCAAAATAACTCGTAACTCCAAACAGCGAAGAACTGGGTGCAACAAACCGAGCACAGGAAGAAAGCCGAAAAAGAGATAATAGCAGAGACAACGCCCCGAATGTCAGACCGACAACACACCACGATCACTCAAATCACACCCTAGAAAAGAAGAAAAGTATCACCAAATTAGAGCGCAACCAAGTGCAAAAGAGTCCTCTTGAGTCTGGCGCCTTAGACCGCTCGGCCATGTTTTAGGGGCCACGCCAACCCACACAGTACCGTTACAATTCTAGAACATGAGCTGCCGAAGCAAGCACCCAAAGTCCCACAACCAATACCAAGGGAAAAGCGCATACAAAACCCAAGCATGGCAGGAACCCCCCGACTACTAAGACCCAGGGGTAAACCACCCCGCAGCACCACTGGGAAAACCAAACACCACACCAACAACCAACCAAACCAGCCACATCTGAGAACAGAGCAAGCTCCCCGTGAGCTGCAACCGGGGACTGAAAGCAGGCCTGTACAACTCACGAAAAACCCCAAGCAACTGAAACGTCAGCCCCTAGCGCACCCGGGGCACATATGCAGGGGCACAGACACCACACACCCTCGGCAGCCAGAGACAACCTGCAGGAAAAAACTCCGCCCAGAACCATAGTCCCCGTGTAACATTCAGTAAATTAGCAAGGACCGGAACCAGGGCACCTACAAGCCCAGAGGAAACCAAAAACAGAGAATTTATTTTTTTATTTTTTATTCTTTTTTATTTTTTTATTTATTTATTCATTTTTTATTTTTTTTAAACCTTTGAACGCAATCACTCCCTAACCACAGGAAAGCAGAAGACCAACACCAACGCGGCATGCAGAAGCCATGCTAATCTTTACTGTATCGTTCCAATTATAACATACGTGCTGCCGAAGCGAGCACAAAATATGGAACACTTCACAAAGTTGCATGTCAGCCTTGCAGCAATAAACCACACCCCAACAAGCGTAGAGCACTGGAGAATCACCCTCCGGAATACCACCACGAAAAGAACTCACAAGGGTGGACAAACGGCTACTCAAGCAAAACCTACCCACTGAAGACTCAAGCAAAATCTACCCACCGCCACACCAGCTAAAGCACCCAGCACAACATACAGGAGTCGCAGCGGAGAGAGACTACAACCAAGATGGAGAGATAAACCAAACAAAGGGGGAGAAAACCAAAAGAAACAAAACCGTAACTCGGTGGCAACCATTGATCCAGGATAAGGAACAAGCCTCGGGAGCGAAGTCCGCCAAACCCCGGACTCCCAGAGTTTAAGGCCAAAAGACCACTCACCCAAGTGCACACCGCGCAAGATGAAACCCTACCAAAGCACCCCGTCAAGAAGAGACTTACCCAACTCACCACCAGAGACCAAAACAGACATACATCCATATCCGAGACCCAAACACAACAAACACACGGGAACAAAAGGACGAACACTAAACAGAACGTAGCCATAAACACACAAACCGGGGAAGGGGCCAAGCCCCACAGCAGAACACTCACCAATTCCAGAAGATGGAGAAGCACAACAGCTGGAGGGACCACTACACCACCGCCGCAGGCGTGGGACAAGGCACGCTGGAGACCGCCGGGTAGCAGGCACTCGGCCGCCGCCCGAAACGGTGCTGGAAACCATGTCGGGAAACCAACAGTAGAGGACTCCGAGGCACTGTATGAGGCAGAGGAGGATGAGGGAGAACCACTGCGGGAAGAACCGAAACACCTACTCCCTGCAGGTGAGCAGAAGGTCCAAAAATAAATAAATAAATAAAAACGCCGCCTCCCAGGGCCAGAGCGAGAGCGGCGACGAATAAGTCTATGCTCCCATCCGGCCCCAGAGGGGGAAGAGCAACATGAAATCAGGGGAGCACTCCCTACCCCTCCACGGGGGGCACTGGAGAGGCAGGAGGAAGAAGGACAGCAGCGGCAGCAGGGGGGGGGGGGAAGGGAACTTGGGATGGGGAGGTGATGGGGAGGCGGGGGGGGGCCGTGGCTGCAAGGATATGGGGAGCACTAGAAACGCAGGGGGAGATAGGGGGGGGGCGCTAGTGTGGTGGGGGTAAGGAGCTGGGTAAATGAGTGGGGACGATATGAGGGCTCATACAGCTTGCGCCGTGATCTGAAGTCGTCCGTGGTACCAGCGACATTTCGATCAGATGATGGGATAACTGTTTATACATATTTACAGTACAAAAAGCGATCAAAAACACGCTAATTAGGACTGTGAAATATATTTATTCAATTATTTATATTTGTAGCTATTTATGTATTGTATTTATTTAATAATTTTTTTTTTTTTTTTTTTTTTTTTTTTTTGTATTAAATTATCTTTTTTATTTATTTTTATTTTATTTTTATTTTATTTATTTTTTATTTTTATTTATTTATTTTTTTGCACATACGCCATAGACGGAGCGCTTCAATTGATGATATATTGTTATATTTCGGACATGTACGCACATGGCGATACCACATATGTGTGTGTTTGTTACAATATACAGTACTTAATTTATGTGCACACACACACACATATACATATATATATATATATATATATATATATACACACAATATACATACATATATACATACAAACTTTTATTGAAAGGGTTAAACTTAACTGTTGAAATCTTTTTTTTTTTTTTTTTTTTTTTGCACTGACATAGCTCCCACAGGGAGCTATAACACTGCACTCACTGAACCTGACACTGATCACTTGCCATGTATTAACATGGCAACGATCAGTGCTAACAACGATCGATTGCTCAAGCCTGAATTTCAGGCTTGTAGCAATCAATCACAAGCGGACGCGCAGAAGGCAGGTGAGTGACCCTCCTGCGGCGTCCCAGCTGATCGGGACATCGCGATTTTATCGCGATGGTCCCGATCAGCCCGACTGAGTAGCCGGGATGCATGTAATGTCACTTTCAGACGCGGCGATCAACCTTGATCGCCACGTCTAAAAACGCAATGCCGGACATCTGCCCGACCGGCGATGTCCGGCATAGCATGAGTCCTGGTTGCTAATAGCAACCGGGACTCACGGCTATGATGCGCGCTCGCCTTAGGAGCGCGCATTACAGCTGGGGACGCGCAAATGGACGTTAATAAACGTCCATTTGCGCAAGAAAAAAGGGAGGTTAAGCCAGCAGCAGCCACCCAGGGGCCGCCACCTCCAGAGACGGAGGGGACAACAGGGGAAGGGGACAACAGGGGGGGGGACCAGAAAGAAACCAGAGCATGCTCATAAGGAGCATGCCTTGGGGAGAGGGATCAAGGTACAGGCAGGGGAGAGGGCTCGGGGCAGGGAAGAGGGCAAAAGGAGCGGGTGGGGCAGGCCGCACAGGGACTACAGGGGAAAGGAGAGCGGGACTGAGGAGAGGTCCGCCAGCCTCCCGAACCCGACACCGGCGCAACAGGAGGGGAGGCCAGCTCAGCCACAAGCGAGCATGCCAGCCCTCACCCTCCTGCTCCATCCGGGCCATAAATAAGGGGCAGTAACATACCAACCAGCAGACAAAACTCCGGGTCCTGGGCAGATTGAGGGGGGAAGGGAGGCACCACAGCTATAAATACCCAGGGGAGGGCCCCTGAAAGCCCGGGAAACTATTGAACCCCTGATTGGTGCACTCCTTCCCCCCACCCATGGGACATACCACTATAGCCACTGGCAAGTTTTACAGGTGGGGGAGGGGGCTAAAACATTGCCTGTATATTTCTTAACCCCTTAACTGCTCACCAGTCAGGGGGCAAGCTAGTTATGCACAGCTTGCCCCACCAGTTTTGTACCTTTAAGACAGAGGAGCATTGTAGGCCCATGTGACCCTGTATACCCAATGGGAAACCTAAATTCTAGTGTAGTGGGAGGAGGAGTGGCCCCAGTTGTTCCTTAGTACAATTGTGGTAAAGGTGGGAGCTGTATGTGGAGAAGCTCTGAGGGAAGGCCCAGAACAAATCTATCTTTTCAAGTCTTATCCAGTCATTCTGCAAGGATCACCCGCATGGTGGATGTTCATGCCCTGGCTGAGAAAGCGACAGGACCTTAACAGAACCCTAGCGACCTGGAACACTCTTCAATCCTCTCTCAAGTCAGTATCAATCTATTAGGTGAAAAGCAGCACAAGTCCCAGTGAGGCAACAGGGCTCCCAAGGGGTTACACTGCATCCTCTCACTCTGCACCATACTGTGTGTAATACCCTCTGCACCCTGCTCAGTAAAGACAGTTAGCCATAACCTGACGTCGCTGTGTTCATTTACTTCCCGTGTCTGGCCCAGGAGAATCTGCCTCCAACCTCGGGCTGTGTATAGGCTAACAGTGCCCTGGCGTCACAAAGTGATAAGGTATTTCCTAACACTACTCGTGGCATCACAATTGTAGCCCGTATCACTAGATTAGATTACAGGCATGTAATACTGTATGGGCTATTTAGGTATCTATATACATATGTGGTGATGTGCCCCCTCAACATCTGTGGATTCCTTTGAAGTACTTTTTTTTTTTTTTTTTCCGAAGTAAATCTTTATTAAGGTTTACATTAATAAAATAACAATACAACAACTGCGACTTGTCAGAGAGGCACAGATAGCAAACAACTATGTGTCGCCCTTTGGGGTCAGAAATATGGGACAACAGCCATTAACAGTCCACCTATGTGTGGACTCATTCTAGAAACTTAGATAATCAACATGCGTATAGGGGTTTCTAGGCCATTCAGGCACACTTTGGCATTGAAGTACTTTTTATCTAGTTTATATTGCTGTATACAAGATATATATTTTTAATTTGCCCTAATAAAATACACTGCTCAAAAAATAAAGGGAACACTTAAACAACACAATGTAACTCCAAGTCAATGACACTTCCGTGAAATCACACTGTCCACTCAGGAAGAACACTGATTGACAATCAATTTCACATGTTGTTGTGCAAATGGAACAGACAACAGGTGGAAATTATAGGCAATTAGCAAGACACCCCCAATAAAGGAGTGGTTCTGCAGGTGGTGACCACAGACCACTTCTCAGCTCCTATGCTTCCTGGCTGATGTTTTGGTCATTTTTGAATGCTGGCAGTGCTTTCACTCTAGTGGTAGCATGAGACGGAATCTACAACCCACACAAGTGGCTCAGGTAGGGCAGCTCATTCAGGATGGCAAATCAATGCGAGCTGTGGCAAGAAGGTTTGCTGTGTCTGTCAGGGTAGTGTCCAGAGCATGAAGGCGCTACCAGGAGACAGGCCAGTACATCAGGAGACATGGAGGAGGTGGTAGGAGGGCAACAACCCAGCAGCAGGACCGCTACCTCCATCTTTGTGCAAGGAGGAGCAGAAGGAGTACTGCCAGAGCCCTGCAAAATGACCTCCAGCAGGCCACAAATGTGCATGTGTCCACTCAAATGGTCAGAAACAGACTCCATGAGGGTGGTATGAGGGCCTGACGTCCACAGGTGGGGGTTGTGCTTACAGCCCAACACTGTGCATGACGTTTGGCATTTGCCAGAGAACACCAAGATTGGCAAATTCGCCACTGGCGCCCTGTACTCTTCACAGATGAAAGCAGGTTCACACTGAGCACATGTGACAGATGTGACAGAGTCTGGAGACGCCGTGGAGAAGGTTCTGCTGCCTGCAACATCCTCCAGCATGACCGGTTTGGCTGGTCAGTAATGGTGTGGGGTGGCATTTCTTTGGGGGGCCGCACAGCCCTCCATATGCTTGCCAGAGGTAGCCTGATTTCCATTAGGTACCGAGATGAGATCCTCAGACCCCTTGTGAGAACATATGATGGTGCGGTTGGCCCTGGGTTCCTCCTAATGCAAGACAATGCTAGACCTCATGTGGCTGGAGTGTGTCAGCAGTTCCTGCAAGAGGAAGGCATTGATGCTATGGATTGGCCCGACCGTTCCCCAGACCTGAATCCAATTGTGCACATCTGGGACATCATGTCTCGCTCCATCCACCGATTCCACATTGCACCACAGACTGTCCAGGAGTTGGCGGATGCTTTAATCCAGGTCTGGGAGGACATCCCTCAGGAGACCACCCGCCACCTCATCAGCATCATGCCCATCATTGTAGGGAGGTCATACGGGCACGTGGAGGCCACACACACTACTGAGCCTCATTTTGACTTGTTTTAAGGACATTACATCACAATTGGATCAGCCTGTAGTGTGGTTTTCCACTTTGATTTTGAGTGTGACTCCATATCCAGACCTCCATGGGTTGATACATTTGATTTCCATTGATAATTTTTGTGTGATTTTGTTGTCAGCGCATTCAACTATGTAAAGACGAAAGTATTTCATACGATTAGTTCATTCATTCAGATCTAGGATGTGTTATCTTAGTGTTCCCTTGAGCAGTGTCCAGTCTTGTGTGTAATAGAGATGAGCCAGAGAGTGGCTCTTAAAGGGAATCTGTCATCTATATTTTCCTCCAGGCACTACTCCATGCCATGCAAAAAATGTAAATCCCCCCTCTGCAAAGTTTAGTTCAATAATATTCAAAAACAGAAGCCCCTACAGTATGAGTCACTTATCGTAAGCACAAAAGCCTGGACTGATATCTAAAAAAAAAAATCTAAGCATAGCCCTGTAGGTGTCATTTGGCAGCGGATATGGACAGTGTTTTTTGAGAATAAACAGATCTGTGGACAATGGGGGAGATTTATCAAAACCTGTGCACAGGAAGAGTGGTGCAGTTGCCCATAGCAACCAATCAGATTGCTTCTTTCATTTTCCACAGGCCTCTAAAGAGGCCTGTGGAAAATGAAAGAAGCAATCTGATTGGTTGCTATGGGCAACTGGACCATTCTTCCTCTGAACAGGTTTTGATAAATCTCCCTAAATATGTTTCAGTCTGGAATAAATAAAGGTGGAAGCTGTTTGGGCAGTCTAATCTCAGGTACATAATAGATAAATTGTAATCTCTCCGGGGAGTTTAGAGGTTATTTCCACACCCTTTTGTTAGAAGGGTCTCCTGACAATAAGGCCTTGTTCACACTACGGAAATTTTGCCTGGAATTTTCACAAGGAACTGCAGCCTGCCATTGATTTCAAAAGGATTTTGCTGCCCAGTTCACACATCGAAAGTTCTGCCATGGAACTTCTGAATGTTCAATCTTCCTGAGGAATCCGCCAGAGAAGGACTGTGCTACAGTGATTGGGACTGCGCTCAATGTCCGTGGGAATGTGGTGTCCCAGTGCAGGATGTCATCCTGTGGGCTAAATGTTGCCTCAGGCATCCCTTGTGTCACTGTTCTTGGCCCACTGCTCCATGGCCTATTCTGTGGCTTTGTACTGTTATTTCCTGTTGTGTTATAATTAATTATGTTACTGTCTCTTTAAGGATGCTTAGCAGAGTAACCCTGGCGCCCCCCTCAGCTAGCCCCAATATAGAGAAGGAGGGAGGAGCGGTTCAGTCTAAGGCTAAATCTAGTCTAGATCAGTTCTAGCTGAGGTGCAGTGTGAATTAACAGTGTGAGAAGTCACAGGAGACTTAATGAGAAGAAACCTAAAATCTGCAGCCACGCAAATCTCAGGTAAACCCCATCGCTCAGGTGAAGTTCCAGCCTGGCGGTAAGCACAATGCTCCAGGATAAAAATAACCGTCAGTCAGGAGTCTCCAATTCAGCATGGGTTGCCATTAATCACAAGTCTGCAGTTGCAGCAACTACAAATCCCAGCAGGCTCAACTAGCTCACTCTGCACTTCCCCCCTGCACAACTCTGTACTGTGAAAGATTTAACAACATTCCTACCTCAGTAAATATAGTATTCTGTAACCTTGCATCGTGGTCATCATTGCCCCCACACTTGGCCCAGAAGAGCTATCTCAATCCTAAGAACGTGGAGGTTAACATTGCCCTGGCATCACGAACTGTGTAATATAACATCCATCCCGTAGACACCACATGAACATTAAGCGCCGATTTCAGGCAAAATTTCAATAGTGTGGATGTACTCAAAGAAGTATACAGCAAACAAATAAAAAAATAAAAAAACGGGTCAAGTATAGCTCACCAAAAACATAACGTCACGATGGGCCTTGCAAAAGAGGAACCTTAAGGAAAAAAAAGTGTGCATCCAGAACCTTGGGCAGTTAAAAATCAAAATCTTTATTAACTAGATAGTGGTCTGGAGGCTGCCATTTTCAAGGTCTATCATGAATTTTACATAATATTAATAAAAATGTAAGTATTTAACCACCCAAGGTGCTGAATTCACGCTTTTGTTTTCCTGGAATTTCATAGAGTTTGCTGTAGCTTGGATCCCCAGTTATCAAAAGTGATCTATAGGGATATTAGTAGCAAATGTTCAATTCCCCTGTAGCACCACCACTGGAGAAATAAAGTATTACACAGTAAATACTCTATATGGAGAAAAGTATTGGAACACCCACACACTACACCTACAGGTGCATTTAGGACATTCTAGCCTAAATCCACAGCTGGTCCCTCCCTTTGCTGTTATAACATCTTCCGCTCTCCTAGGAAGACTTTCTACAAGATTTTGGAGGTGTCTGTGGAAGCTGATGTTGGATAGGAGGGCCCAGCTCACAATACTTGTTCTAGTTCATCCCAAAGGGCTCTGTGTGGGGCTTCTAATTAGTCTGCGGCAGTGCTAGGCTGCTGCCGCTTGCAGTCTTTCATGCAGGACAGCGGCAGCAGCATAGCACTCATTCAACGATGAGTAGGAGAACTGTCAGACTTATCAGTCATGATAGTCCAATGGTTGTCCTCTTCACTCCTGAAGTCAAGGGGCGCAGCACGCGCAAGATGGTACCAGTCATCGAGTGTGGGCTGCAACCAGATGAGAGCCACAGATGCAACAAATGTATTAAAGGGGTACTCCGGTGAAAACCTTTTTTCTTTTAACCCCTTAAGGACTCAGCCCATTTTGGCCTTAAGGACTCAGACAATTTAATTTTTACGTTTTCATTTTTTCCTCCTCGCCTTCTAAAAATCATAACTCTTTTATATTTTCATCCACAGACTAGTATGAGGGCTTGTTTTTTGCGCGACCAGTTGTCCTTTGTAATGACATCACTCATTATATCATAAAATGTATGGCGCAACCAAAAAACACTATTTTTGTGGGGAAATTAAAACGAAAAACGCAATTTTGCTAATTTTGGAAGGTTTTGTTTTCACGCCGTACAATTTATGGTAAAAATGACATGTGTTCTTTATTCTGAGGGTCAATACGATTAAAATGATACCCATTATTATATACTTTTATATTATTGTTGCGCTTAAAAAAAATCACAAACTTTTTAACCAAATTAGTACGTTTATAATCCCTTTATTTTGATGACCTCTAACTTTTTTATTTTTCCGTATAAGTGGCGGTATGGGGGCTCATTTTTTGCACCATGATCTGTACTTTTTTTTGATACCACATTTGCATATAAAAAAAACTTTTAATATATTTTTTATTATTTTTTTTTTTATAAAATGTAATAAAAAAGTAGGAATTTTGGCCTTTTTTATTTTTTTTCGTTCACGCCGTTCACCGTACGGGATCATTAACATTTTATTTTAATAGTTCGGACATTTACGCACGCGGCGATACCAAATATGTCTATAAAAAATGTTTTTTACGCTTTTTGGGGGTAAAATAGGAAAAAACGGACGTTTTACTTTTTTATTGGGGGAGGGGATTTTTCACTTTTTTTTTACTTTTACTTTTACATTTTTTTTTACACTTGAATAGTCCCCATAGGGGACTATTCATAGCAATACCATGATTGCTAATACTGATCTGTTCTATGTATAGGACATAGAACAGATCAGTGTTTTCGGTGATCTTCTGCTCTGGTCTGCTCGATCACAGACCAGAGCAGGAGACGCCGGGAGACGCACGGAGGAAGGAGAGGGGACCTCCGTGCGGTGTTCTGAATGATCGGATCCCCGCAGCAGCGCTGCGGGCGATCCGATCGTTCATTTAAATCGCGAACTGCCGCAGATGCCGGGATCTGTATTGATCCCGGCACCTGAGGGGTTAATGGCAGACGCCCACGAGATCGCGGGCGTCGGCCATTGCCGGCGGGTCCCTGGCTGCGATCAGCAGCCGGGATCAGCCGCGCATGACACGGGCATCGCTCCGATGCCCGCGGTTATGCTTAGGACGTAAATGTACGTCCTGGTGCGTTAAGTACCACCTCACCAGGACGTACATTTACGTCCTGCGTCCTTAAGGGGTTAAATCAACTGTTGGCAGAAAGTTAAACATATTTGTAAATTACTTCTATTAAAAAATCTTAATCCTTCCTGTACTTATTAGCTGCTGAATACTACAGGGGAAATTCTTTTCTTTTTGGATTGCTCTCTGATGACATCACGAGCACAGTTCTCTCTGCTGACGTTATTATAATAATAATAACGCTTTATTTATTGTTGTCTTTAGTGGGATTTGAACCCAAGTCCCCAGCACTGCAAGGCGGCAGAGCCAACCACTGAGCCACCATGCTGCCCTTAGCATACATCTGCTATGCACGGTTGCTAAAATGGACAGAGATGTCAGCAGAGAGCACTGTGCTCGTGATGTCATCAGTGTTCCAAAAAGAAAGGAATTTCCTCTGTAGCGTTCAGCAGCTAATAAGTACTGGAAGGATTAAGATTTTTTAATAGAAGTAATTTACAAATATGTTTAACTTTCTGCCACCAGTTGATTTAAAAGAAAAAAGGTTTTCACTGGAGTACCCCTTTAAGCCGTGCACATCTTAATAGATTTGCAGCACCTTAATAGATTTAGAGCACAGATTAGCTGAAGGATTACATCAGTGTTTCCCAACTAGGGTCCCTCTAGCTGTTGCAAAACTACAATTCCCAGCATGCCCGGACAGCCGAAGGCTGTCCGGGCATGCTGGGAATTGTAGTTTTGCAACAGCTGGAAGCACTGGCTTACGTGGTGAGTTGCACGAGGTTGCTGCACACTGGAAAGTTCCATTTTGCCTCCTAATGAAGAACAATTATCCCCTACGCTCCACAAACATAGTACGATGTCATTGTTATTACTGACGCACTTTAGAGACTAAGGCAAATTCCCAGGCTCTGGTGATCATGAGGTTAACAAAGTTCACAGTCATTGCAGGATGGTGTCTCATGAGATTCGTATTACACATTATATAGCCTGGGATCCTATCCGGACCTACTTTATTTCTACATGAATAGGGTAGTTCTCGTGGACAGCCATAGATATGTTTCTCTTTGTTCGATTTGTCTTTATAATATATAATGGATCGGACATTATAGCCTTAATGGGGGGGGGGGTTATCAACCTGTATGCACCTGCAAAATTGCGCACTGACTTATTCTCACCTAATTTTGCAGCATACAGTCTTGGCTGGCTTCGATATTTTTGGTTGTTGGGCATTTCCAGAGGGTGTGGTTCTTATCAGTCCCAGATTTAAATCATTATGGGCCTGGTGCTGAAGATTTTGGTGGGTCTTAAGTTGACTCGACAGCTGGGACGGGGCCATTTGTGAGTCCAAGCGCAACACAATTTACGTACATTATGTGTGAAAAAGCACGTTACACAGAGTGTGACATAGCTAGGTAGCCTTGTAGGTAGCTAGGTAAGTAGCCAGGTAGTGTTGAGCGGCATAGGCCATATTCGAATTCGCGAATATATGGCCGAATATTCGTCATATATTCGCTAAATTCGCATATTCGTAACATTCTCGTTTTATTTTCGCATATGCCAAATTCGCGTATGCGAAAATTAACATATGCGAAATTTAGCATCTACAAAAATTAGCATATGCGAAAAATTGCACGTCAGTCTCACACAGTAGTATTAGAGCCTTCTTTACACCGCACAAGCTGGAAGCAGAGAGGGATGATCACTGTGATGTGTACTGTGAAGAAAAAGAAAAAAAACGAATATTCGTAACTACGAATATATAGTGCTATATTCGCGAATATTCGCGAAATCGCGAATATGCGATATTCGCGAATAAAATTTGCATTGCGAATATTTGCGAGCAACACTATAGCCAGGTAAGTTGGTAGGTATGTAGGTAACCAGCTAGCTAGCTAACTATGTAGGTAACTAGGTAGGTACCCAGGCATGTAAGTAGCTAGGTAGGTACCCATGTAGGTAGCTAGGTAGGTAACCATGTAGGTAGCTAGGTAGGTAACCATGTAGGTAGCTAGGTAGATAACCAAGTAGGTAGGTAGCGAGGTATGTAGGTAGATTGCCAGGTAGGTAGGTTTCTAGCCAGCTAGAGTCCCTATCAGGTGAGCCAAGAGCAAGATTTTCATGAATGAAATGTCCGGACATTCAAAGGTTGGGAAACACTGGCCTAGGAGAAAGTTGTTCCAAGCCTACATGATGTTCCCTCTGTCACCTCTGTCCACGTTGGGAACTGTCCAGGTCAGAAGACGTTTTTTCTGGGCTTTGCACCTGCCCTGGACAGTTCCTGACATAGACAGAGATGGCAGCAGAGAGTTGTGGATCTTTGTCCTCTGGAATACCCCTTTAATATCATATTGGCAGAGGTAGCGGGAAGGTGCTGGATGAGCCAATCAAGTCCATTACTAAAGTAAACCCTTAAACAAGATTTCTGCCGGAGTTTAGCAGAGAAAAAAACATAGTGCACTATTTTTCAGACAACTGGTGCATTTATGGGGTCAGGGTAAGTTTATGCATAAAAAAAAACTGATCCTGATGGACCTGATATATGGGACCCAGCCTTATATTGTTGTTGTTTAGAGCAAATAAGAGATTACCTATTTTTTTGATAAAAGGGCCCATATTCTATTCTAGGAGAGGGTAGGTTACACCATAAAAGCATATAGAATCTCTACCTGGTCCATAACCTTATATTGTACATGATCAATGACTAATTAATCATCATTGAGTCTTGAAAAGAACACCGGACTCTATTCTTTTCTATATTTGTATGTTAAAAGAGGACAAAGGTCCCTCAAGTTCAATCTCTATCAGTTAACTATACATCATTAATTCATAGATTAAAGGGGTACTCCGGCCCTAATACATCTTACATCACGCCCCCTCCCATAGACTTGCATTGAGGGGGAGGGGCGTGACATCACGATACTCCGGCCCCGTGGTTGTCCCGCTTCACACTCTGAGCCTCCAGTGCGGCGGAGAGCTCAGAAAGGTGGGTGCGGAATGACAGATTGCGGGGGTCCCCAGCGGCAGGACCCCCGCGATCATACATCTTATCCCCTATCCTTTGGATAGGGGATAAGATGTATTAGAGCCGGAGTTCCCCTTTAACTAAAACCCTCAGTGTAATATATTATTAGATAAGCACCCCGGGCTCAAGTCCTGCAGGAACTCATGGGAACGGAGTTCCTGCACTTTTTCCACAGCAGGAACGCAGTTCCCATTAGCAGGAGTCCTGCAGGACCAGCTCTTAAAGGGGTAATCCGCCCCTAGACATCTCATCTGATCGCGGGGGTCCTGCGGCACCCCAGACAACAAATGCAAGGAGTGAACTTCACTTTGTGCCGGATGACTGGTGATGCGGGGCAGAGGCTCGTGACGTCACAGTAATGCCCCCTCAATGCAAGTCTATGGGAGGGGGCGTGACGGCCGTCATGCCCCCTCCCATAGACTTGCATTGAGGGGCCGTGACCGTGACATCACAAGCCTCCGGCGGTGCACCCTATGCTCTAAACGAATGCCGGGTGCAGCAGGGAGAACGCTGGGGTCTCAAGCAGTGGGCCCCCCGGGATCAGACATCTTATCCCCTATCCTTTGGATAGGGTACAAGATGTCTAGTACCCCTTTAAGTGGAAATCTTGAGTTAGTTCCCACACTTTTTTTCCCAGGACCTGACCCCTGATGCTGACCATACCATCTGCTATTATTGTCTAAATGGTCTTTTCGCCACAGTAATGAATTCCCTAAAAATTATACGCTAGTACTGACCAAAATTCATAGACCAGGCAAGGAGGACGTGAGAGTCAAGACACCAATCATAACATTGAAGAAGCTCCATAGATCCACAGCGGAGATGGAAGTATCTGTTCATAGGATCACTATAGGCCATACACTCCACATAAATGCAGCTTTGTGACCATAATGGGAAATGCTGTATGGCACAAACCCAACACTTCCCATCACCCCCAAAACCTAAGAGCAACATGATGGGGGCAGCATGAAGCTGTCGTGCAGGGAAAGGGAAACTTTTCAGAATTGAAGAAAAGATAGAAGACTGCAAAAACTGGGTACTACTAAAATGGCCACTGTCGTTTCAAACAACTTCCCTTCATTTGATCCCTAAAATTGGGAGGCAACTATGATAAGGAGCTACTGGAGAGCATTAGACAGACATCTCTTGCAAATGACCTAGTCCTTTTGCAACCACAACAAATCTCTCTTGGTTGTTTGTGGTGTGATGGTCTTCAGTCATCACTCGACAAACAACCAAGAGAGAGAATGTCCCCCTGGACCAGCCTTAAAGGTGTACTCCCCCGAAAAACATCTTATCCCCTATCCAAAGGATAGGGGATAAGATGTTAGATCTCGGGGGTCCCCCATGATCCCCGTGCCGGCAGTGGCAGGAACGCCGAAGCTGCAAGCTCATGATGGCATGCCACGCCTTCTCCATTCACTTCCATGGGAGGAGGCATGATGGCTATGACGTAGCTGTCACGCCTCCTCTAATAGAAGTGAATGGAGGGGCGGGGGCGTGGCGGGCGCATCCAAATTCATTGGGCACAGAGTGGAGTTCGCTCCATGCGCCAAATGATGGGGCGCCACGATCTAGCATTTTATCCCCTATGCTTTAAATAGGGGATAAGATGTTTGCGGCAGAGTACCCCTTTAAGTGAACCCTGGACCAAGTGACTGGGACGCAGCACCTTCATGCCTGATAAAACCGTGAGCTTGACTGAGCCTAGGAGATTTTTGACCGCTGCCAAAAGCTTGTATACTCTGTACTGCGACAGAAGTATCTTCATCCAAAAATATGTTACAAAAGAAGTATTTTCATCTGAAGCGAGTCCAGGATGAAGATCCGGAACTTGCAAGTCTTGGATGGCTCGAAACAGATTTATGGAAATTCATAAAACTCATTAGCCCTCCTGTTCGTCACTCATTATGTCCAGGGTACCGATGGTTAACTGAAGATGGTGGAAAAGGACATATGAAGAAAAGGACTTGATGTACCACTCGTCCAGTTAAGACATGAGAAATGAGCCGCTAGAAACACCACCATCTTAGTAAATACCAGAGGTGCCAATGACAGAACCACAGGCACGTGCATTGCTGATACTTGATCTTCTTCCCCTTGGCCACTCTGAGGTGTCTGCGATGAGACCTCTTGACTGGCAACTTTTAGATCCAGAGGGAAGGCCATGACTCCCTCCTTCAGGACAGCTGTGACCGATCTGATGGTCTCCATCTGAAGGGCCTCTTTTTGATGAACTTGATCACAAAGTTGAGGTCTATCACTAAGCACCATAGAACTTCCTGCACCTGCTTTAACTTCTTCCATGCTGCCTGTGGTTTGAGCAGCATAACAGAAAGTGTCCCTTTAATAAGAGTTTTCAATATATTTTGTAAATGTTGTGATAAAGTGACAGGAGTAGTGGTCCGGATATATTTCCCCAAGGTACCTGTCGTATGTAGCTATCAGGTTTTAAGAAGTGCATATTTCTTTCAGGGAAAGCTGGATAAGATAAGGGAAATACAAAAATAGTTAAATCTCTGTTGAGACTGAGCTTGCTAATGACTTTAATAAGTCCTGTTTTCAGGCCTGGATTTTTATGAGACAGGTTGGAAATTGGACCTTTAATCCTCTTCCTGGCCAGTCCAGGTTTTAAGTGTGGCCCAGATCAGCACAGGTGCCGAAGACAGCTAGATACTGCGCTTAAAAACTAGGTGTAAATCTGCAGGCTGAGGCTATGAGAAATTGGAGGAGAATTGGAGTCCTGAAGTGTGCAGCACCATGTTTGGTTCATGTTATTAACTCATTGTTGACGATAGTGTTGTTGGGTGGCTGGTAGCAAGTCACCTGTAAAAATTGATAAGGTTTCTGTGTAGTTAGTGTTGTACAAGTAAAAATTATTATTATTATTATTTTTTTTTTTTATGTCGGAAGCTAATGTTTTGTGTTGTAAAAATGATGACAGAGAAAGCCCTGTTTAAATTATTCATCTTTGTCCCTGTCTTGGACTGCAATTGCGCCAAAATTTATATCCCAAAATATTTAGTAACACGGAGGCAGCTACAATGTTTAGTTGTTTGGATCTAAAATTCAGTCCACCAGGTAATAAATACAATAAGTAATTCAAGGTTTTGTAAACACTTCTCTCCCCGGTGACTACTCCACAAGGCCCAGCAGCAAAAAGTGTCTTCTTGAGACTAATCAAATTGTATGAATTCACCGAGGGACATTACCATGGATACCAGGTAGATGTCTCTCCATGTTGATATTTGTAACATAAGACATGAGATGTGTATTGTACGGCAGTGCAGCTATATATAATGTATACCCAGGGGGCCTTAATGCAAAGTTAATTAGTCCTCCTGCCTTCACGCAAACGTTCTTGGAAACCAAAAGATTATAATAACAATTTTAAATAATAATAATATTAATAAAATAATAATAAAAATAGTAAAATAATATGTTAGAAAGAAGAATATAATAGCAAAAATAAAATTAAATAAAATAATAACAAAAATAAAGTACAGAACAAATGAAATAATAATAGTAGTAGTAATAATAAAAATAATAATAAACAGTAATAATAACTATAATATAATTGAATGTAATAATAATAAAGAATATGAAACAAATATAATATTTATCAGGGTTTGGGTGTCCGATCAGAGGTTGGTGTCCATGTAATCAAACTAGAGATAATGACCTACAGTAGCTCTGTTTTCCTAACACTCTTTTTCATGTGTTTTTATTGTAATGTCCCTCAGGAGGCTTTCTTTCCAGTGGTGGAGACTGGCTGCCTGGTGTTTCATAAATGTACTCACTATGGTTATGGGCAATATTTAAAGGGGTTATCCACCATAAGATTACCGTATTTTTCGCCATATAAGACGCTCCGGCATACAAGACGCACCCAATTTTAAAGGATGAAAATCTAGAAAAAAAAGATTCTGAACCAAGTACATTGCAAAGTATAGGACAGTGATCTTCAACCTGCGGACCTCCAGATGTTGCAAAAATACAACTCCTAGCATGCCCGGACAGCCGTTGGCTGTCCGGGCATGCCAGGAGTTGTAGTTTTGCAACATCTGGAGGTCCGCAGGTTGAAGACCACTGGTATAGGAGGTAATACTCACGTGTCCCCGCTGCTCTGGACCGTCACCGCTGCCCTGGATGTCGCCCTCCATCGCTTTTGCCGCGTCCCCGGGGTGTCCCCGTCGCTCCGGAACGTCTCTGCTGCCCAGTATCCTCACTCTCCGTCACCGCCATCACGTCGCTACGCACGACGCTCCTATTGCGCGACTACTTGATGACGGCGAAGGAGAGCGCCGGCCATGCAGGGGATCCCGGCACGGAGCAGACACCGAGGAGGCAGGTAAGGTCCCTCCCGGTGTCCTGTAAGCTGTTCGGGACGCCGCGATTTCACCGCGGCGGTCTCGAACAGCCCAACTGATCAGCCAGGTTAGTGTCACTTTCGCTTCAGATGTGGCGGTCAGCTTTGATCGCCGCGTCTGAAGGGTTAATACAGGGCATCACCGCGATCGGTGATGTCCTGTATTAGCCACAGGTCCCAGCCGTTGATGGCCGCAGGGACCGCCGCGATAGGACAGGGTTTGAATGTGTATTTGCCGTATAAGACGCACCAACCCTTGGGGAAGAAAAAGTGCATCTTATACGGCGAAAAATACGGTATTTTAGTATGTACCTGCCAGTAATGTCAGTAATGGACATGCTTAGAAAGGATCCGTGCTTGTCTTGGGGCTAAATGGCTGTGTTGTGAGATTAACATAATCCTGTGGCTATGTTTTTGGGAACTGGGTGTTTCCTGTTGGAGTTCAGTCTCCTAAACTACATATTCCATGCTTTCTTGTTTGAAAGTGTGAGGTCACTTTCCTCCCTCCCACACATCAGCCACCCCACTCATTGAAACACAAATAAGCTGCATTCCATTCAAAAGACCAGTGTTTTCTAACCAGGGTGCCTCTAGCTCTTGCAAAATGATCTCTCTCCCACCCAGCGGTCGCTCCACCTATTGAAGCAGGAAAGGCTCCCTTTGATCACCTGACTAGAGATGTAAGGTCTCGATGCACTGCAATCTGGTAAAACCCAAAACCTGAGTAATTTTGTATGCTGTAAAAAGTAAATATGGGGGCGAAAATCACAGAAGAATTGCGAGACCACCGTCACACACAGGTACAGACACTATATAATGAACTACACTAACTTTAAGGGGTTTTCAAGGGAAGTTATTTTTATTGTTAAAATGGAGCTTTAAAAATAAAAAACACAGTATACTTACCTGCCCTGTTCCTCAGTCACCACCATTCTGACACCGCCCATTCCCTCCAGCTCTGCAGTCCTTGGAAGAAGCGGGTGACTGCTGTGGACAGTGACTGGCTGAGTCAGCATCTCCTGAAGTCCTGACAGTGGAAGTGGAGAGCAGCAGGGACAAAAGGTTGTTAGAGCAGTGGCAACAGGGGAACAGAGCAGTTCTTGTACCTAGTAGGCAGCATTATAGTAGTTATATTCTTGTACATAGGAGACAGTATTATAGTAGTTATATTCTTGTACATAGGAAACAGTATTATAATAGTTATATTCTTGTACCTAGTAGGCAGTATTATAGTAGTTATATTCTTGTACATAGGAGGCAGTATTATAATAGTTATATTCTTGTACATAGGAGACAGTATTATAATAGTTATATTCTTGTACATTGGGGACATTATTATAGCAGGTATATTTATGTATATAGGGGCAGTATTATAGTAGTTATATTCTTTACATAGAGGCAGTATTATAGTAGTTATATTCTTGTACATAGGAGACAGTATTATAATAGTTATATTCTTGTACATTGGGGACATTATTATAGCAGGTATATTTATGTATATAGGGGCAGTATTATAGTAGTTATATTCTTGTACATAGAGGCAGTATTATAGTAGTTATATTCTTGTACATAGGAGCAGTATTATAGTAGTTATATTCTTGTACATAGGAGACAGTATTATAGTAGTTATATTCTTGTACATAGGAGACAGTATTATAGTAGTTATATTCTTGTATATAGGAGACTATTATAGTAGTTATATTCTTGTATATAGGGGCAGTATTATAGTAATTATATTCTTGTACATAGGAGCAGTATTATAGTAGATATATTCTTGTATATAGGAGACTATTATAGTAGTTATATTCTTGTATATAGGGGCAGTATTATAGTAATTATATTCTTGTACATAGGAGCAGTATTATATTATTTATTTTCTTGTACATAGGAGCAGTATTATAGTAGTTATATTCTTGTACATAGGAGGCAGTATTATAGTAGTTATATTCTTGTATATAGGACAGTATTATAGTAATTATATTCTTGTATATAGCGGGTAGTATTATAGTAGTTATATTCATGTACATAGGAGGCAGTATTCTAGTAGTTATATTCTTGTACATGGGAGTCTATATTCTAGTAGTTACTGTAGGGGGAACAAGTATTTTATACACTGCAGATTTTGCAGGTTTTCTTACTTATAAAGCATGTAGAGGTCTGTAATTTTTATGATAGGTACTCTTCAACTGTGAGAGACTGAATCTAAAACGAAAATCCAGAAAATCACATTGTATGATTTTTTAAAAATGTATTTGTATTTTATTGCATGACATAAGTATTTGATCACCTACCAACCAGTAAGAATTCCGGCTCTCACAGATCTGTTATTTTTTCTATAAGAAGCCCTCCTGTTCTTCACTCATTACCTGTATTACCTGCTTATACTCGTTACCTGTATAAAAGACATCTGTCCACACACTCCATCAAACAGACTCCAACTTCTGCACAATGGCCAAGACCAGAGAGCTGTGTAAGGACATCAGGGATAACATTGTAGACTTGCACAAGGCTGGGATGGGCTACAAGACAATAGGCAAGCAGCTTGGGGAGAAGGCAACAACTGTTGACGCAATTATTAGAAAATGGAAGAAGTTCAAGATGACGGTCAATCTCCTTTGATCTGGAGCTCCATGTAAGCTCTCACCTCGTGGAGCTTCAATGATCATGAGGAAGGTGAGGGACAAGCCCAGAACTACACGGCAGGACCTGGTCAATGACCTGGATTAAAATCATGCAGTGCACGCAAGGTCCCCCTGCTCAAGCCATCGCATGTCCAGGCCCGTCTGAAGTTAATGGCTAATTGGCCAATGACCATCTGGATGATCCAGAGGATGAATAGCAGAAGGTCATGTGGTCTGAAGGAAGAAGGATGAGTACAACCCGAAGAACACCATCACAACCATAAAGCATGGAGGTGGAAACATCATTCTTTGTGCCTGCTTTTCTGCAAAGGGGACAGGACGACTGCACCATATTGTGGGGTGGATGGATGGGGCCATGTATCGGGAGATCTTGGCCTACAACCTCCTTCCCTCAGTAAGAGCATTGAAGATGGGTCGTGGCTGTGTCTTCCAGCATAACAATGACCCGAAACACAGCAAGGGCAAATAAGGAGTGGCTCCATAAGAAGCATCTCAATGTCCTGGGGTGGCCTAGCCAGTCTCCAGACCTGAACCCAATAGAAAATCTTTGGAGGGAGTTAAAAGCCCGTATTGCCTAGTGATAACCCCAAAACCCAAAAATCCGCTTCCTCTGGCCTCCAGAGGCCAGAGGAAGCGGATTCACCTGCGAAACCAGCTGTTTGCCGCTCACCCGCACAGCTTCAGCTGCTGCGCTCCCTGCTCCCGCTCCCACCAGGCTGGCTGTATTTTATGAAGATGACACAATAAAGGCTATGTTTTACAGGTGAGTGCCGATGTGCATTATTTCTTAAAATGAAGTTCATTATAGTAGTTATATTCTTGTACATAAGAGGCAGAATTATAGTAGTTATATTTTTGTACATAGGAGCAGTATTATAGTAGTTATATTCTTGTATATAGGAGCAGTATTATAGTAGTTATATTCTTGTATATAGGAGGCATTATTATCATAGTTGTATTCTTGTACATAGGAGCAGGATTATAGTGGTTATGTTCTTGTACATAGGAGGTAGTATTATAGTAGTTATATTCTTGTATATAGGAGCAGTATTATAGTAGTTATTTTCTTGTACATAGGAGCAGTATTATAGTAGTTATATTCTTGTATATAGGAGCAGTATTATAGTAGTTATATTCTTGTATATAGGAGCAGTATTATAGTAGTTCTATTCTTGTACATAGGAGCAGTATTGTAGTAGTTCTATTCTTGTATATAGGAGCAGTATTATAGTAGTTATATTCTTGTATATAGGAGCAGTATTATAGTAGTTATATTCTTGTATATAGGAGCAGTATTGTAGTAGTTATATTCTTGTATATAGGGGCAGTATTATAGTAGTTATATTCTTGTACATAGGAGCAGTATTATAGTAGTTATATTCTTGTACATATTAGCAGTATTATAGTAGTTATATTCTTGTATATAGGAGGCATTATTATCATAGTTGTATTCTTGTACATAGGAGCAGTATTATAGTAGTTATGTTCTTGTACATAGGAGGTAGTATTATAGTAGTTATATTCTTGTACATAGGAGCAGTATTATAGTAGTTACATTCTTGTACATATAAGCAGTATTATAGTAGATATATTCTTGTACATAGGAGGCAGTATTATAGTTATATTCTTGTACATAGGAGGCAGTATTATAGTTATATTCTTGTACATAGGAGGCAGTATTATAGCAGTTATATTCTTGTACATATAAGCAGTATTATAGTAGATATATTCTTGTACATAGAGCCAGTATTATAGTAGTTATATTCTTGTACATATAAGCAGTATTATAGTAGATATATTCTTGTACATATAAGCAGTATTATAGTAGATATTTTCTTGTACATAGGAGCAGTATTATAGTAGTTATATTCTTGTACATAGAAGACAGTATTATAGTAGTTATATTCTTATACATAGGAGCATTATTATAGTAGTTATATTCTTATACATAGGAGCAGTATTATAGTAGGCCAGACGAAGCGGTTTTATCCACGAAACTATTTGCCTCCTCCTTCGCTGCTCCTGCAGCGGCATCCTCTCTCCCTCCCCACCCCTGGCCAGCGGTTTTCTTCGGATTTGATGATCGAATAAAGGATTATTGGAACATAGGCGAGTTCTGAAGCTTTATTCCAACAGACCTGCATTATAGTAGTTATATTCTTGTACATAGGAGGCAGTATTATAGTTATATTCTTGTACATAAGAGACAGTATTATAGTAGTTATATTCTTGTACATATAAGCAGTATTATAGTAGTTATATTATAGGAGCAGTATTATAGTAGATATCCAGCATACGAGAAATTCACATCGGCACTCACCTGTTTAAAACATAACCTTTATTTCCACATCTTCATAAAATGAAGCCGGCCTCTGGTGGGATCAGGAAACTAAAAAAGCGCTACAGCCGGAGCTGCGCAGGTGGTGGTGGGCGGCAACAACCTTCCTCTGGCCACACCCCACAACACTCTCAGAACTCCCACCAGAGCAGTGTGAGAGACTAGTGATGTCCTGTGGGGGGCGCTGATGTGCTGAAGTCTTTCAAAGCAAAGGCCTGTACACTTCCTACTGATTGATGACTGTTGTAACCTTCAGAAAATCTTTCTCTGTGCTACAGTCATTGCTGTTCTCTAATTGTGATCATCTTGTTTTTTTGATTTTGTAAAACACTGTTCTAATGGCATGGTGTACCCCTTACAAAACATCCTTCAAATGATGATCAATGTCGATTACATTATTTCTGAAAAAAATCAAGTGTTCATAAATTGTTCTCTAATTTTGATCTCCAGTGTATACAGTATATATACGCCATTGAAGATAAGTAGAATATATAATGTATTTGTGCCTCATGCAGTCTTACTATTTATATACAAATTGCAGGAACACGCCATAAATCTGCCATAGACGACTAACAGAAGGCCGTAACAGCCAGTAATGTTTATGTTATGTTTCCAAGAATATGTCAAATGAGGAATGGACTGGATGGAATCCAAGCATGCGAAAAACTAATTTACTACAGCAGGTGCTGCCCTTCATGCTCTTTAGCATAATATTCATGTCTATAATCTGATTCTACAGCACCCAGTGAAGACAACCCTGGATTCACAATGTTCCGGACCTGATCGCACCGTAAGGTCAACCAAAACCAGATCAATAAACCTCCATCCATATAACCCCATAGCAGTAACTACTTGCAGTAATGAAAGCACAGTGACCCGCCCCCGACCTACGATCATTTCAACATACGATGCTTTTGTATGTTGGAGCCATCGCATAATCGGCTATCCGGCAGCGCAGACTGCTTCAGCTGACACCGGATAGCCGTTTACGGTGCCCCATGTGGTCCGCCGACGATCACTTACCTGTCCTCGGGGCTCCGGAGCGTCCTCTTCGGGATCCTCTGCATCATCAGCGCTCTCCATCGTCGTCATCACGTGCGTAACGACCTGATGGCGGCGACGGAGAGAAAAGATGGCGGGGAAGCAGAGGCCTTGCCGGAGCGTTGGGGACACCTCGGGGACGCGGCAACAGCGATGGAAGGCGACATCCAGGGCAGCGGTGATGGTCCGGAGCGGTGGGGACAGGTGAGTACAACTTCCTCTACCAGTGGTCTTCAACCTGCGGACCTCCAGATGTTGCAAAACTACAACTCCCAGGATGCGCGGACAGCCGTTGGGTGGTACTCCACCCCTAGACATCTTATCCCCTATCCAAAGGATAGGGGATAAGATGTCTGATCACGCCCCCTCCCATAGACTTGCATTGAGGGGACGGGATGTGACGTCACACAGGGGCGGAGTCGTGATGTCATGAACTTCCATTCCCGTGGTCGGGACCCAGACCCTTCAGCACTTCCGGATAAGAAACAGGTAAGTGCCCTGTGCTATATTGCGGGGATCCCCAGCGGCAGGACCCCCGCGATCAGACATCTTATCCCTTATCCTTTGGATAGAGGATAAGATGTCTAGGGGTGGAGTACCCCTTTAACTTGCTGAAAAGTTGAATTTTTATAACAGCACAACACTGAACATGTTGAACGACCAATCCTACTGCTAATGTTTATCTATGGAGGTTGTTATGCTGTGGAGAATTTTCAGCAATGGCTTCGGTAAAACCCGCCAAGCCTAATAATTGACGGGTGTATTCACGTACTTTTGACTATGTAAGTATTGGAATTTGTAATAAAACAATCTAACCTGACCTTATAGACCCATAATTCTTTATTACTATTAGTTGTTTAGCTTTTGTACTACACCTTGGTTATGTTGCCACCAAACACATCAACAAAAGCAATGAAGCAAAAGGCTCAGCTCTGGACACCGGATTATTTCCTGTAGCGCAGCAGGTGAGCAGATTTCTGATGCTCTGCTTCAATGGATCCATCATTGTACTGACTATTCAAGAGTTTCCATGGCTCTAACTTTTCAACAAGTTGATTCTACTCATTTCCTGAGACCTGAGATCCAGAGTAGAGATGAGCGAACTTACAGTAAATTCGATTCATCACAAACTTCTCGGCTTGGCAGTTGATGACTTATCCTGCGTAAATTAGTTCAGCTTTCAGGTGCTCCCGTGGGCTGGAAAAGGTGGATACAGTCCTAGGAGACTCTTTCCTAGGAATTTATCTACCTTTTCCAGCCCACCGGAGCACCTGAAGGCTGAACTAATTTACGCAGGATAAGTCATCAACTGCCGAGCCGAGAAGTTCGTGACGGATCGAATTTACTGTAAGTTTGCTCATCTCTAATCCAGAGACAACCGGCATAACCTGCATTGAGCATACATTACCGTCTATGACCCGAGAAACCTGTTGTGATATTTTTTTTAATAGGATACTGTGCAAAACCATAAGTACTAATCGAGAAAATATCCAATTTTAAATGAGTAGTTTTATCATAGAAATTTGTTGGCAGAACGTTAGGATGAACTATCAGGGTCCCCCTCAGAGGTTTGACGACTGTGACTTGATGTCCATCACCAGAATAACGTTGAAACAAACCTAGAAAAATGGGATGATGCTTTATGTCCTGGTGGCTTTACTAATCCTGGTATAGGAAATGACAGGCTCTGACTCACAGGAGCATTTGAGCGGAGACCAATAAAAGAGACGCCAGTACCGTATTTTTCGCCCTATAGGACGCACCGGCATATAAGACGCACCCAATTTTAAAGGTGCAAAATCTAGAAAAAAAAGATTCTGAACCCAACAGTGATCTTCAACCTGTGGACCTCCAGATGTTGCAAAACTACAACTCCCAGCATGCCCGGACAGCCGTTGGCTGTCCGGGCATGCTGGGAGTTGTAGTTTTGCAACATCTGGAGGTCCGCAGGTTGAAGACCACTGGTATAGGAGGTAATACTCACGTGTCCCCGCTGCTCTGGACCGTCACCGCTCGTCACCGCTGCCCTGGATGTCGCTCCATCGCTGTCGCCGCGTCCCCCGGGACGTCTTTTTCCCCGGGATCCATGCTCTTTGTCGCCGTCATCACGTCGCTACGCACGCCGCTCCTATTGGATGACGGGACGACGGGCGCGACGACGTGATGACGTCGAAGGAGAGCGCCGGCCATGCAGGGGATCGCCCCACGGAGCAGACACCGAGGAGGCAGGTAAGGTCCCTCTCGGTGTCCTGTAAGCTGTTCGGGACGCCGCGATTTCACCGCGGCGGTCCCGAACAGCCCGACTGAGCAGCCGGGTTAGTGTCACAGTCGCTTCAGATGCGGCGGTCAGCTTTGATCGCTGCGTCTGAAGGGTTAATACAGGGCATCCCCGCGATCGGTGATGTCCTGTATTAGCCGCAGGTCCCGGCGGTTGATGGCCGCAGGGACCGCCGCGATAGGGGTGTATTCGCCGTATAAGACGCACCGACTTTCCCCACCCAGTTTTGGGGAAGAAAAAGTGCGTCTTATACGGCGAAAAATACGGTAGATACTGAGAAAAGGTGTTTCAGAAGACACAGTTTTATGAAAAAAGAAGCCTTGAAGGCTGCAAGGTAATGGTTTTAAGAATTAAAGGGGTACTCCCGTGGAAATTTTTTTTTTTTTTTTAATCAAAAGGTGCCAGATAGTTAAACAGATTTGTGAATCTAAAAACCTATCCTGCTCTAGACAGAGGTGTCAGCAGAGAGCACTGTGGTCAGACAGAAAGGAAATAAAAAAAAAATAAAAAAAAGAACTTCCTCTGTAGTATACAGCATCTGATAAGTACTGGAAGGATTAAGATTTGTTAATAGAAGTAATTTACATATCTCTATAACTTTCTGGCATCAGTTGACTTAAAAAAAAAATTCCAGTGGAGTACCCCTTTAAGCCACCTGTCAAGCATAAAGCAGCGACAGTGAAAGAATTGGCAGGGTGCATGCGGGCAGATTACATTTGAGCTCTTCCCTGCAGCAGTTGTACAGTATTAGCGATCTGTGGGGTCTTAGCATTACAGTCCCCAGCAATCAATATCCTGTGGATAATTGATAAATATATTTGGGATACCATAAGGAGTCTCAACACTGGCATTTTCCAGGCAGCCACAGATGAAACTGGATATAGTTTCACATAGCTTATTATTATTTATTTTTTTAATGACAATGTGTTTCAGGTTTGATCTACCGTCAATCCTGAAACATGCTGTACCTGTCAATTTATTGAGTTGGATAATATGCAGCATCCTCTATGGTGGTATCTTCGGTGAAATAAACTTTAGAGGAGAAGCTAAGTCTACCTTGAGGAATGGTTCTCCTTAAAGGGGTACTTAAAATGGACAGATGTCAGCAGAGAGCACTGTGGTCATGACGTCAGCAGAGAGCTCTGTGTTCCAAAAAGAAAGAATTTCTTTTGTAGTATTCAGCAGCTAATAAGTACTGGAGGGATTAATATTTGTTTAATAAAAGTAATTTACAAATCTTTCTGGCACCAGTTGATTAAAAAAAAAAAAAAAAAAAAAAGGTTTTCCACCGGAGTACCCCTTTAAGGCATGTGTTTGTTAATATAGGATTGTGGAAACTTTGGGGGTCATTTATTAACAAGAACGCCTGTGCGGCCCACTAGTGTGCGCCCGGTGCAGCTGGTTAATATTTATCAAAAAGTTTGAGATTTTTGATGCATTTTGGATAATGTGTATGAAACTGTATGAGCAAACATGTAAGTCAGCTCGGCTGTCTGCACCTGGTCCTGACTGTAGTGGCTTTTGCACAAAACTAAGCGACTTTTGTCAAAGTTGTGTATTACATATCGTACTGTGGTGTCCCAGCACAAGTGGCTGTCCCGTGGTTGAGGACTGACTCAGGCAGCCTGGCCCACTGACGTTCCTTTGTAATGTAAATTAGGTGTATAGTATAATATAAAATAATATATTTATCTTTAAATTAATTTTGTTATTGTTCAATGTATGTACATTAATATATTCTTCTGAGCAGCAAACCCATGTGACCATGTGAGCCAATGAGACCCCAAAAGTCCCCTCTGCATAGTGAGGTACAGGGAAGTTAGTTACCGTTTATACTCGAGTATAAGCCGACCCGAATATAAGCAGAGGCCCCTAATTTCACCCCAAAATCCCAGGAAAAAGTTATTGACTCGAGTATAAGCCTAGGGTGGGAAATACATCATCCCCCCCCATCATCATCCAGACCCCCGTCATTAACACCCTCATCATCATCACCCTGTCATCATCCCCCCTTCATCATCACCGCCTGTCATCATCCCCCCTTCATCATCCCACCCCCCCTTCATCATCCCCTTGTCATCATCCCACACACCCCCTTCATCATCCCCTTGTCATCATCCCACCCCCCCTTCATCATCCCCTTGTCATCATCCCACCCCCCCCCTTCATCATCCCCTTGTCATCATCCCACACCCCCTCTTCATCATCCCCTTGTCATCATCCCCCCCCCCTTCATCATACCCTTGTCATCCTCCCCTCCCTCCCTTCATCATTCCCTTGTCATCATCCCACCCCCCCTTCATCATCCCCTTGTCATCATCCCACCCCCCCTTCATCATCCCCTTGTCATCATCCCACACACCCCCCATCATCCCCTTGTCATCATCCCACACTCCCCCCTTCATCATCCCCTTGTCATCATCCCCCCCCCCCCTTCATCATCCCCCTGTCATCATCCCCTTGTCATCCCACCCCCCCTTCATCATCCCCTTGTCATCATCCCACACCCCCTCTTCATCATCCCCGTCATCATCCCACACACCCCCTTCATCATCCCCTTGTCATCATCCCCTTGTCATCATCCCCTTGTCATCATCCCACACCCCCCTTCATCATCCCCTTGTCATCATCCCCTTGTCATCATCCCCTTGTCATCATCCCCTTGTCATCATCCCACACCCCCCCTTCATCATCCCCGTCATCATTCCACCCCCCCTTCATTGTCCCCTTGTCATCATCCCCTTGTCATCATCCCCCTGTCACAATCCCCCCCTTCATCATCCTCTTGTCATAATCCGACCCCCCCTTCATCATCCCCTTGTCATCATCCCACCCCACCTTCATCATCCCCTTGTCATCCCACCCCCCCTTCATCATCCCCTTGTCATCATCCCACACCCCCTCTTCATCATCCCCGTCATCATCCCACACACCCCCTTCATCATCCCCTTGTCATCATCCCCTTGTCATCATCCCACACCCCCCTTCATCATCCCCTTGTCATCATCCCACACCCCCCCTTCATCATCCCCGTCATCATTCCACCCCCCCTTCATTGTCCCCTAGTCATCATCCCCTTGTCATCATCCCCCTGTCACAATCCCCCCCTTCATCATCCTCTTGTCATAATCCGACCCCCCCTTCATCATCCCCTTGTCATCATCCCACCCCACCTTCATCATCCCCTTGTCATCATCACCGCATGTCATCAGCCCCCCCCCCCCTTCATCATCACCGCTTGTCAATGTCTGATACAGTGGTCTTCAACCTGCAGACCTCCAGATGTTTCAAAACTATAACTCCCAGCAAGCCCTGGCAGCCATCGACATCATCCAGCCCCCCCCCCCCCCCCTCACCCCCTTTAGTTCTGTACTCACCTCCGCTCAGCGCTGGACCGGTGCTGCAGGACTGTCCGGTGGGGAGGTCATCCGGTGGGATAGTGGTTCCGGGCTGTTATCTTCACATATTACATGTTCTGTACTGATTTTAACCTGTGCCATGTTAGCTGTTCCTTTGGACAACAAGTAAGGGCAGCTCCATTTTACTATTTTTTTAGGACATTTTGTGTACTGTACAGGACCCTGAAGAAGCTCTTGTAAATCTCTGTCTATTTCAGTGTTTTCCAGCCAGGGTGTCTCCAGCTGTTGCAAAACTACAACGCCCAGCATGCCCGGACAGCCAAAGGCTGTCCGGGCATGCTGGGAGTTGTAGTTTTGCAACAGCTGGAGGCACCCTGGTTGGAAAACACTGAAATAGACAGTGATTTACAGCTTCCAGCAGATCTTTCTTACTTTTATCTGTATTAGTTATCTACTTATTTTTCTTTAATCCTCACTTTTTCCTATTTTTGGATGACATTTTGGGGCTTCAGAACCAATTACCAGGTTTCCACAGAGATATGGTCTCAACATACGATGGTTTCAACATACAATGGTCGTCTTGGAACCGATTAATATTGTAACTTGAGGGACCACTGTACATGTCCCTGCAGAATCAGTTACAGTGCCTTGGAAGGACCCTAGCTACCAGAATCACAAATTCTACAATTCCGTCTGGTGAAAAGCACCACAAGTCACAGAACGGCAATGAGGCTCGCAAGGAGTACACTGCACTCTCACACTAAGGCCTGCTGTTTGTGTTATACCAGCTTCACAAGCTCAGTAACAGCAGTTATCCGTAAACTTATATGGGTGGACTCATCGTGTCTGGCCCAGGAAGACCGTTTCCCACCTTCGGACCGTGGATTGGATAAACGGGGCCCTGGCATCATGAAGTGATCAAGGTACATCCTACTAACACCCAGTGGCCCCTACAACTCTTTTTGGCGTCACGAACAGGATAATTCCCTCATCGTGCACCGCTACACCCGTGGTACCGCCATACACCGGTGGTCCACCACAGCATTTCTTTGAGGGGCTGCACAGCCGTCCACGTGCTTGCCAGAGGTACCGAGATGAGATCCTCAGACCCCTTGTGAGACCATATGCTGGTACGGTTGGCCCTGGGTTCCTTCTAATACAAGACAATGCTAGACCTCATGTGGCTGGAGTGTGTCAGCAGTTCCTGCAAGAGGAAGGCATTGATGCTATGGACTGGCCCGTCCGTTCCCCAGACCTGAATCCGATTGAGCACATCTGGGACATCATGTCTCGCTCCATCCACCAATTCCACGTTGCACCACAGACTGTCCAGGGGTTGGCGGAGGCTGTAGTCCAAGTCTGGGAGGACATCCCTCAGGAGACCATCCACCACCTCATCAGGAGCATACCCAGGCATTGTAGGGAGGTCATACGGGCACATGGAGGCCACACACACTACTGAGCCCCATTATGACTTGTTTTAAGGACATTACATAAAGTTGGATCAGCCTGTAGTGGGGTTTTCCACTGTGATTTTGAGTGTGACTCCATATCCAGACCTCCATGGGTTGATAGATTTGATTTCCATTGATAATTTTTGTGTGATTTTGTTGTCTGCACATTCAACTATGTAAAGACGAAAGTATTTCATACGATTAGTTAATTTATTCAGATCTAGGATGAGTTATCTTGGTGTTCCCTTTATTTTTTCTGAGCAGTGTATATACATAAGTGGTGAGTGGAGCGGCCCTGCAGGATCCTCCGTATAACTGTGTTGTCAGGAGGGAAGAACAATGAGGGTGGACCATAGACTCACAGCAAATAAACGAGACTCACGATGGTGCTAATGCATATATGTAACTCAAATAAAATACAATCAATATCAATCGAATAGCACTCCTGCACTCACCGCAACTCATCTTAGCTTCTATCGCTCAGAGGCGACTGCTGGCGGATTCATGTAGTTACCGTATTTTTCGTCCTATAGGACGCACCGGCGTATAAGACGCACCCTGTTTTTAGGGGGAAAATCTAAAAAAATTCAGATTTTTAACCCAATAGTGGTCTTCAACCTGCGGACCTCCAGATGTTTCAAAACTACAACTCCCAGCATGCCCGGACAGCAAACGGCTGTCCGTGCATGCTGGGAGTTGTAGTTTTGCAACATCTGGAGGTCCGCAGATTGAAGACCACTGGTATAGGAGGTAATACTCACGTGTCCCCGCCGCTCCGGACCCGTCACCGCTGCCCTGGATGTCGCTCCATCGCTGTCGCCGTGTCCCCGTCGCTCCGGAACGTCTCTGCTGCCGGCCGGGTATCCTCGCTCTCCGTCGCCGCCATCACGTTGTTACGCACGCCGACGCACGTACGCGACGACATGATGACGAGGAAGGAGAGCGCCGGCCATACAGGGGATCCCTGAACAGAGAAGACACCGAGGAGGCAGGTAAGGTGCCTCCCGGTGTCCTGTAAGCACTAACCCGGCTATTCAGTCGGGCTGTTCGGGACCGCCGCGGTGTCACCGCGGCGGTCCCGAACAGCCCGACTGAACAGCCGGGTTAGTGTTACTTTCCCTTCAGACGCGGCGGTCAGCTTTGAAGGGTTAATACAGGGCATCACCGCGATCGGTGATGTCCTGTATTAGCCGCGGGTCCCGGCCGTTGATGGCCACAGGGACCGCCGCGATAGGGGGTGTATTCGCCGTATAAGACGCACCGACTTTCCCCCCCCCCCCCCCAGTTTTGGGGAAGAAAAAGTGCGTCTTATACGGCGAAAAATACGGTAGATACGATTCTTCCGGCCCCCGGCAGAAGCGCACCATCCAATGCTACGCACAGTCCAGATCTGTCAGCTGTGTCAATGACTGAAAGTCGGAGGTTGAGGGACCACTGTACTGATATTCTCTTTAGAGTTGCGCTCACAATTCTGCTGAATTTAATTGTAAGGTTGTTGAAAGACCCCCCCAAAGTGCTTAGCTGAGCTCCAGTAATGCAAAGTCTATTGGCGCTGAAGTCTTTTTCATTTGCTCGAGGCGAAATCTGTTGTTTCTCAAGACTCATAAAACCCACTAATATTATGTTATATGAAGTTTTGAACAACGCAAATTAAAGTCTAATAAAAGTACTTATAATCGTGTGTGAATCTGTGATCGCTATCTTACTGCCCATACTTGTTCTGTGTTCAGGAAACAAGTCATTACTGGAGGTCAGGAGGCTAAATGGTTGTAACGCTTCCCTGTGCGGTTATTAACCCCTTCATGACCCAGCTCATTTTGAATTCTGGCTCACGTTTTTTTTTTCCTCCTTACATTCCAAGACCTATAACTTTTTTTTATTTTTTGACTGACAAAGTTGTATCAGGGCTTATTTTCTGCATGACGAGTTGGACTTTCCACGGATACACCTTTAGTTTTTATCATACAATGTATTACAAAGCCAGAAAAAAAATTTGTATGCAGGGCAAAATTTAAAAAATATAGGGAATTGCACAATTTGTTGGGCAATAATTTTTTCAGCGTTCAAAGTATGGTAAATCTGACCTTATACATGTATTCTATAAATCAGTACGATTCCAATGATACCAAACTTGAATAATTTTTGTTTCATTTTATGGTAAAAAAAAATAAATAAAAAAAAATTTTAAAAAAATTTGTTCATTACCATGTTTTCACCCCTATAACTTTTTTTTATTTTTCCACCTACCGAACGAATGTGTTTTAGTATTTTTTTTTTTTTTTTTTGCACCATGAGCTTTTAGGGTGCATTCCCACGTGGCGTATTTTCCTACCCCTTGACTTATACAGAGAAAATAAAATACGCAGCAGCAAATACGCCGTGTGGGAACGTGCCCTTAACGGTACCACTTTTGTGTAGTTCTGGCTTTTTGATCACTTTTTTATTACGATTTTTTTGGGATGTAAATGTAACCAAAAATCAGCAATTTTGGCATTTGGAACTTTTTTTTTCGTTTATGCTGATGACTATGCAGGATCAGAAACATAATAATTTAATAGTTTGGACAATTACACATGCGGCTATATCAAATGTGTGTATTTTTTTTATGTTCGTACAGTATTTTATTTAAAAAAAAAATGGAAAAAATTTCAATAAATTATTGTACAAAACACCCACCTTGTGGCATAATTTTGTGACTTTGTGCAGCGCTCACCAAGCAGGAGGAGCATGGTATAGAAGGGGATGTGGGGTCATGAACACACCAAATTTATGACTATGTCCGGCTGCCAACAAGCTCTGAGCCGGCATGGAATTCAGTGGGGGCCACACACGGACAGCCTGGGTTATCTAGAGGTGAGCGCTAGAGATGAGCGAACTTACAGTAAATCCGATTCGTCACGAACTTCTCAGCTCGGCAGTTCAGCTAAACTAAATTAGTTCAGCCTTCAGGTGCTCCGGTGGGCTGGAAAAGGTGGATACAGTCCTAGGAGAGAGTCTCCAGCCACCGGAGCACCTGAAGGCTGAACTAATTTAGTTTAGCTGAACTGCCGAGCCGAGAAGTTCGTGACGAATCGAATTTACTGTAAGTTCGCTTATCTCTAGTGAGCGCCTCTTCCTGAAGACAGCATGACCATGTGCCGACAGTGGATTCATTTAGACTTGATAAATCTCCCCCTCCCCCCCCCCCCCCCCCCCAACAAGGTTTTAAAGTTTACTTATTACTTGTTGGCAAGTAATAAGTAAGATAAAATTGGGCCTAATTTTTTTACCTTCTAGTAATAAATAGTCCGTGCGCCATAACGTGGATGGGTTTTATGGAAAAAGGGATTTGAAATAATATTTTACACTAAACTCTGAACAAAATAAAAATAATTTTACAGCGTTGCGGATGGTGACTAATAACTTACATTGTTTTATTGACCCCGACAACTGACATCTACTTTTTATATGGTAGTTTGGTCTCATTGTGGTTTTTTTATAATGGGCGAACCGTGTTAAATGCGAGATTGATAAACTCATAACATATCTTGGCTGTACACTATTAGGTAAAAGGCCAGGATTTTCTTTTAATGGTTTATTATAGTCAAGTATGCCATCTTAACCCCTTAAGGACATTAGATTGATTTATTTTTGCACTTAGTTTTTTTTCCCTCCTCGCCTTTTAATAGCCATAACGCCTTTTAATTTTCAACCTACAGACCCATATAATGACTTGGTTATATGCAGGACTAGAGATGAGCGAACTTACAGTAAATTCGATTCGTCACAAACTTCTCGGCTCGGCAGTTGATGACTTTTCCTGCATAAATTAGTTCAGCTTTCAGGTGCTCCCATGGGCTGGAAAAGGTGGATACAGTCCTGGGAGACTCTTTCCTAGGACTGTATCCACCTTTTCCAGCCCATCGGAGCACCTGAAGGCTGAACTAATTTATGCAGGATAAGTCATCAACTGCCGAGCCGAGAAGTTCGTGACAAATCGAATTTACTGTAAGTTCGCTCATCTCTATGCAGGACCAATGTTCTTTGCATTGACATTACTGAGTTTACCACCAAATCTATGACAAAACAAAATAATAATTTGTGGGCCAAAATTAAAAAATAAAATCCAAAATAACGACATTTTGACAGTGGTCCCTCAACATACGATGGTAATCCGTTCCAAATGAACCATTGTTTGTTGAAACCATTGTATGTTGAGGGATCTGTGCAATGTAAAGTATAGGAAGTTATACTCACGTGTCCCCGCCGCTCCGGACCCGTCACCGCTGCACTGGATGTCGCCCTCCATCGCTGTTGCCGTGTCCCCGTCGCTCAAGAACGTCTCTGCTGCCCGGGATCCTCGCTCTCCTTCGCCGCCATCACGTCGCTACGCACCCCGCTCCTATTGGATGACTGGACAGTGTGCGCGACAACGTGATGATGTTGAAGGAGAGCGCTGGCGTAGCAGGGGACCCCGAAGAGGATGCGCCGGTGCCCGGAGGACAGGTAAGTGATCGTCAGGGCACATGGCGCAGCGTAAACGGCTATCCGGCGGCAGCTGAAGCAGTCTGCGCTGCAGGATAGCCGTTTATGCGATGGCCCCGAAATACAAAAGCATCGTATGTTGATGCTGCCTTCAACATGCGATATCTTCGTATCTTGGCCATCGTATCTTGAAATGATCGTATGTCGAGGCCATTGTAGGTCGGGGGAGGGGTCACTGTAATTCTAATTTTTCCATAAACGGCGATATATGAGGGTAAATTTTTTGCAATGTGATCTGTATTTTTCTTTGGTACCATTTTTGCTTTGAGAGCAAGGATCCCGGGCAGCAGAGACGTTCTGGAGCGACGGGGATGCGGCAACAGCGATGGAGGGCGACATCCAGTGGAGCGGTGACTGGTCCGGAGCGGCAGGGACACGTGAGTATAACTTCCTATACTTTACATTGCACGGATCCCTCAACATACGATGGTTTCAACAAACAATGGTTCATTTGGAACGGATTACCATCGTATGTTGAGGGACCACTGTCAAAATGTCGTTATTTTGGATTTTATTTTTTAATTTTGGCCCACAAATTATAATTTTTTTTGAGCTATATGAAGTGACCAAAAATTAGCAATTCTGGACTATTTTATTTAATTTTTTTACATGTACACTTTTGACCGTGCGTTTAATGTTAGATTTTAATAGTTCAAACATTTACACACGCGGTGACACCACTTTTTTTTTTTTTTTTTTAAATGGGGGCTGATTCAACCTTTTATTGGGGAAAGAGTTAATTCACATAACTTTTTTTTTTTTTTCAGATCGGTGATGTCCTGCATCAGCCAGAGGTCTGAGACCTTGTCGCTTTGAGGTGCGCACTCTTCTCCTGGGTCACAGAACAGGAGCGGGTGCCCATTTATGAAAGTGAAAGTAAAGTGATGTTTACTGTGGCAACCTCTAGGAAGGCCAAACTGCAACTCCCAGCATGCCCAGACAGCCAAAGGCTGTCACAGTTTGGGGACCACTGTTACAGTGGTGCCCAAACTGTAGCCCTCCAGTTGTTGCCAAACTACAACTCTCAGCATGCCTAGACTGCCCAGGCATGCTGGGAGTTGTAGTTCTGTAACATCTGTCCCTTCAGATTTTGCAATTTTCATGAAATTTTTGAAAATTGCTGCTCTACTTTGAAGCCCTCTAATTTTTTCAAAAAGTAAAAATATGTCCATGTTATGATGCCAACATAAAATAGACATATTGTATTTGTGAATAAAAATAAAATTTATTTGGAATATCAATTTTCCTTACAAGTAGAGAGCTTCAAAGTTAGAAAAATGCTACATTTTCATGAAATTTGGGGATTCTTCACCAAAAAAGGATGCAAGTAACGACGAAAATTTACCACCAAAATAAAGTAGAATGTGTCACGAAAAAACAATCTCAGAATCAGAATATTCGGTAAAAGCGTTTTAGAGATATTAATTCTTAAAGTGACAGTGGTCAGATGTGCAAAAAACACTCCTACAGTGAAAATTGGCCTGGTCCTTAACCCCTTAAGGACAATCGGCGTACTCCTACGCCCCCGTTTCCGAGTCCTTAAGGACCGAGGACGTAGGAGTACGTCCTGTCCATTCCCGGCCCCCCGCCGCTAGCCGGAGGGGAGCCGGTGCCCGATGCCTGCTGAAATCGTTCAGCAGGCATCGCGGCATATCACCCATGTCGGCGATGGCCGCAGATCGCTGGACAATTCAGTCCAGCGATCTACGGCGATTCCGGGTCAATCGGGTCTCCAGTGACCCGGAATTATTGGCTGATCGGGGCTGTCTCTGATGGCCCCGAACAGCCAGAGCTTGCAGGGGTGAGGTGGCACTGGTGCCAACTCACGATCGCCCTGATTCGTCGGCCGGATTCCCGGCCGACCAATCAGGGCGCCTACTGCGGGCGTCACTCCCACACCGCCCCTCTTCCAGAGGACGTGAGCGGGTGCGGGACGTGCACCCCGGGTGCTGGGGACCCCGATCCGTTGGGATTAATGTTGGGATCGGGGCCCCAGGAGCGACGACGACGACGGCGGCGGCGGCGGGACTGACCTGCAGCGTCGATCAGCAGAAGCAGGAGGTGAGTGACAGCCTCCTGCTGTTGCTTAGCAACAGCTCCCAACATGCAAAAAGGGCATGCTGGGAGCTGTAGTTATGCAACAGGAGGAGGCAGACCACCACAACTCCCAGCATTCCCTTATGGGCATGCTGGGACTTACGGTTTTGCAACAGCTGGAGGCACATTCTTTCTATGGAAAAGTGTACCTTCAGCTGTTGTGTAACTACAACTCCCAGCTTGCACAAACAGCTAAAGTGCATGCTGGGAGTTGTAGTGGTGCATCTGCTGGTTGCATAACTACAACTCCCAGCATGCCCGTTGGCTGTCGGTGACTGCTGAGAGTTGTAGTTTTGCAACAGCTGAAGGCACACTGAGTTAAGTAGCAAACCAGTGTGTCTCCAGCTGTTGCATAACTACAATCACCAGCATCCCCAGCCAAAGTAGTATGCCTCCCGCTGTTGCATAACTACAACACCCAGCATGCCCTTCCGCTGTCCGTACATGCTGGGGGTTGTAGCTTTCGCAACAGCAGAAGGCCCACTGGTTGCAAAACACTGAGTTTGTTGCCAAACTCTGTTTCACAACCAGTGTGCCTCCAGCTGTTGCAAAACTACAACTCCCAGCATGCACTGATAGACCGTACATGCAGGGAGTTGTAGTTTTGCAACAGCTGGATGCCCCCCCCCCCCCAATGTGAATGTACAGGGTACACTCACATGGGCGGAGGATTACAGTAAGTATCCGGCTGCAAGTTTGAGCTGCGGCAAATTTTCTGCTGCAGCTCAAACTGCCAGCGAGAAACTACTGTGAACCCCCCGCCCGTGCGACTGTACCCTAAAAACACTACACTACCACAAAATAAAATAAAAAGTAAAAAACACTACATATACACATTCCCCTACACAGCCCCCCTCCCCAATAAAAATGAAAATGTCTGGTACGCCACTGTTTCCAAAACGGAGCCTCCAGCTGTTGCAAAACAACTACTCCCAGTATTACCAGACAGCCACTGACTGTCCAGGCATGCTGGGAGTTTTACAACAGCTGGAGGCCCCCTATTTGGGAATCACTGGCGTAGAATACCCCTATGTCCACCCCTATGCAAGTCCCTAATTTATGCCTCAAATGCGCATGGCGCTCTCACTTTGGAGCCCTGTCGTATTTCAAAGCAACAGTTTAGGGTCACATATGGGGTATCGCCGTACTCGGGAGAAATTGTGTTACAAATTATGGGGGGTATTTTCTGCTATTACCCTTTTTAAAATGTAAAATTTTTGGGAAACCAAGCATTTTAGGTAAATTTTTTTATTTTTTTTTACATATGCAAAAGTTGTGAATCACCTGTGGGGTATTAAGGTTCACTTTACCCCTTGTTACGTTCCTAGAGGGGTCTAGTTTCCAAAATAGTATGCCATGTGGGTTTTTTTTTTTTGCTGTCCTGGCACCATAGGGGCTTCCTAAATGCAGCATGCCCCCAGAACAAAATTTGCTTTCAAAAAGCCAAATGTGACTCCTCCTCTTCTGAGATCTGTAGTGCGCCAGCAGAGCACTTCTCACCCCCATATGGGGTGTTTTCTAAATCGGGAGAAATTGGGCTTCAAATTTTGGGGGGTATTTTCTGCTATTATCCTTTTTAAAAATGTAACATTTTTGGGAAACCAAGCATTTTAGGTAAAACATTATTATTTTTTTTTTTTTTTTACATATGCAAAAGTTGTGAATCACCTGTGGGGTATTAAGGTTCACTTTACCCCTTGTTACGTTCCCCGAGGGGTCTAGTTTCCAAAATGGTATGCCATGTGGTTTTTTTTTTTGCTGTCCTGGCACCATAGGGGCTTCCTAAATGTGACATGCCCCCCAAAAATCATTTGTCGCTCCTTCCCTTCTGAGCCCTCTACTGCGCCCGCCGAACAATTAACATAGACATATGAGGTATGTGCTTACTCGAGAGAAATTGGGTTTCAAATACAAGTAAAAATGTTCTCCTTTCTACCAATTGCAAAAATTCTAAAATTGGGTCTACAAGAACATGAGAGTGTAAAAAATGGAGATTGTGAATTTTCTCCTTCACTTTTCTGCTATTCCTGTGAAACACCTAAAGGGTTAATACACTTATTGAATGTCATTTTGAATACTTTTGGGGGTGCAGTTTTTATAATGGGGTCTTTTATGGGGTATTTCTAATATGAAGACCCTTCAAATCCACTTCAAACCTGAACTGGTCCATGAAAAATAGTGAGTTTGAAAATTTTGTGAAAAATTGGAAAATTGCTGCTGAACTTTGAAGCCCTCTGGTGTCTTCCAAAAGTAAAAACTCATAAATTTTATGATGCAAACATAAAGTAGACATATTGTATATGTGAACCCAAAAATGTTTTATTTTGAATATCCATTTTCCTTACAAGCAGAGAGCTTCAAAGTTAGAAAAATGCTAAATTTTCATTTTTTTCATCAAATTTTGGGATTTTCCACCAAGAAAGGATGCAAGTTACCATAAAATTTTACCACTAAGTTAAAGTAGAATATGTCACGAAAAAACTATCTCAGAATCAGAATGATAACTAAAAGCATTCCAGAGTTATTAATGTTTAAAGTGACAGTGGTCAGAATTGCAAAAAACGCTCTGGTCCTTAAGGTGTAAAATGGCCTGGTCCTTAAGGGGTTAAGAAGCACTCTAAAGAAACGTATACTCCGTACTCAGATCAATAGTACAAGCAAATATAAGAAACTTTGTAATATATATTATTAGACAAAAATGCTTCTCTCTCCTTTTAACAAGCTTCTCTCCCCACCCCTCCCTGGTACTGCTCAAAACTGCTCGAAAATCATCTAAGCTTTTTCCTGTGTCTACAATACACGCAATACAAGTCTATGGAGGAGGGAGCTCCACCCACTAGCTCTAAGAGAACTGCAAATTACAGATGAAGCCTGCAGAGCAGAAATCTGCTGAAAAATCCCATATACAAGTTATATAATGACCAAAAATAGTGCTGCTCCTCATATGTACACACACACACACAGAGGGCAGCTTATACTGGAACGCAAACTGAAATGACGGATACTTTTTTACATTAGACCAGATAAACCCCAAGACAAACACGACGGCACAATTCACACAATATATTTTATTACAAAGCTATACATTTGTAAACATTTACACAGGATGGTTACATGCAGTAGGTGCCTCTGGAGCAGCGTTTTCCCAAACATTGTCCAAACATTGACATTGACCCCATAGCCCTTGATAAAGCCACTGTTTTGTGGTGAAACGTCAGGGGGGGTAAATTTAGTGGGTGGTAAATTTAGGGTTTCAGTGATCACTTCTAGTGATCAATTGTAAATAGTAATTCCCAAACATTATGTCTCCAGCTGTTGCAAAACAACAACTCCCAGCATGCCCGGACAGCCTTCGGCTGTCCGGGCATGCTGGGAGTTGTAGTTTTGCAACAGCTGGAGACACACTGGAAAACACTGCTCTAGTGGATGACTCTGTTGCGATTCACTCCGTTCACTGCTGGATGATTCATCTGGGGCTCCACAACAGATGTTTATACCCTGGCAGGCCTCCGCCGCTGCCGTGTAACGCACTGTCTGCTACATTAACCATCTTGGCGCCGAGTCTCTCAGTGTTGGTCCTTGAGGTTTATTTCATTGGCTGTTTGAGGTCAAACAATCCAGTGCCGCCTTTAACAACTTTGCCGACCACGATACACGCGGACGGCGACTGGAGACTGTCCTTCGCGCCTGTTAAAAACAAAACAAAATGTATTAGAGGCAATGACTAAAAGTAAAATACAGATCTAGCAGCGCTATGCAACTTCAAAAGCTGTGTAGAAGAAGAGTGGTGCAGTTGCCCATAGCAACCATTTTTCAGAGGCCCTTTTAAGAATAAAAGCAATGTGATTGGTTGCTATGGGCAACTGCACCACTTTTCCTCTACACAGGTTTTGATAAATCTCCCCCCCCCCATGTCTTTTCTGTGGTCACACATAGGCTTTTCATCATTCAAGGCTGCACTAGTATGTGTCTTAAAGAGGCACTCAGCTTTTTCATTTATTTAAATTTTTTTTTTTTAAATATCATGCACGCCGACATCACAGCGCCATTTGTTTAATGAAACGCATGGATGCGGCTGTGCTGGAATTACTGTAACTTGGACATGTGATCACCAGTGTGACCAAAAATGTTAATGCGCTTAAGGGGGTTATGTAGGAATAGAAAACAGAGCAAATTTCTTCTAAAAACAGCACCAGACCTGTCATCAGGTCATATGTGGTATTACAACTTGGCTCCATTCACTTCAATGGAACGGAGCTGCAATACCATACACGACCTGAGGACAGGTATGGTGCCGTTTCTGGAAGAAATCAGCCTGGTTTTTCTAATCCTGGATAACCCCTTTAATGTGAGTGACACGATGGATGTCAGACCTGGTTTCTACAACAGGATGACATCATTACCTAGCAGACCCCTCCCCACCCAGATCTGAATACTGCTGCTGTTATCTGTACGGGATCAGGATATATAGTAGAGTAGTAAATCATGTCAAAAATTTTGATATTGTACCTCGATTGTGCAAAATATGGTTAAAATGTGCCATTTCTACAACGATTTTGGAAAATCTCCGCAAAATACAGGTAAAATGCGGTAAAAATGTGTGAAAAATGCAGGAAAACAGAGACTAAAGAAGTCAAATCTTCATATAACAAATCACTTTCGCCTCATGGCAATGTTCCTCTCAAAAACGCTCTTTGGGGGAGATTTATCAAAACCTGTTCAGAGGAAAAGTTGCTGAGTTGCCCATAGCAACCAATCAGATCGCTGCTTTCATTTTTTAAAAGGACTAAAAAATGAAAGAAGAAGCGATCTGATTGGTTGCTATGGAAAACTCAGCAACTTTTCCTCTGGACGGGTTTTGATAAATCTCCCCCTATATGTAAGAAAACTGCATGTAATGTGAATTGACTGCAACGCACTCTAATGAGTTCATCCAGCACAAGCGGCCTAATTACATGATCAACTGGAGTGCTCAAACACCTGATCCTACATTCATGGGAAAGGTAGGCTGCAATAGAGTGTTACTTCAAAGATTCTTGTGTGCATCCAAAAAGGAGCCTTCCTATCCCATGCCTGCCACATCAGCTAAATAAGGTAAGCAAAAGGCATAGAGTATTAAAAAGTCAGAGCCTGGAGGTTACACACACGAGGGGAAATGGAAGCCTAGCCCAGGAAATCCAATAGAGATAAAGTCACACGTCCGACACAGGACATTATTCAAATAAATTATTATTGAGACATATCTGTGAGGAGAATGAACGGCACAGGAAACTGGACGGGAAACCGGATGGCGCGAACATAACCAGCGCAGCACAAATACTGACATAACTCACTATAGGCCCTCACCTTGTCAGCCCATTACACGTTCTATTCAGGTCACCCAGGTTTTCCATGCGGCTCAAGGACAATCCTGTCTATTCACTGCACATCCCAAAGTATATGTGCTATTCAGGAGCCTCATAAAGATGAGTGACCAGCTCAACGGGAGCTGTATTCTTACACTGGTCATTACCCAACCCCGTCCAAAAGCAGATATAGGATTCTGCTAAATCAGAATATTAAACACATTCACAGTACTCCGGTGGAAAACATTATTATTATTATTATATTTATTTTTATATATATATTTTTTTAAATCAACTGGTGCCAGAAAGTTAAACAGATTTGTAAATTACTTCTATTAAAAAAAAAAAATCCTAATCCTTCCAATACTTAGCTGCTGTATAATACAGAGGAAGCTCATTTATTTTTGAATTTCTTTTCTGTCTGTCTACAGTGCTCTCTGCTGACACCTCTGTCCATGTCAGGAACTGTCCAGAGGAGGAACAATTCCCCATAGCAAACCTCTCCTGCTCTGGACAGTTCCTGACATGGACAGAGGTGTCAGCAGAGAGCACCGTCGACAGACCGAATAGAAAAATAAATAAAAAATGAACTTCCTCTGTACTATACAGCAGCTGATAAGTACTGGAAGGATTAAGATTTTTTTTAATAGAAGTAATTTACAAATCTGTTTAACTTTCTGGCACCAGTTGATTAAAAAGAAAATATATATATGTTTTCCACCGGAGTACCCCTTTAAGTGTTTGGTGTGGCAGAAATCCTCTCGTGGGGGAGGGGGCGTGTCCCTACCTTGTGCTGGTGGGAGGTGATTGGTGTATGGTGGGAGGGGGTGTGTAATACCTTTTGGTGTGATTGTGTCTGCTCATGCAGCCTTGTCCATGAGTCATCTCTTCTCCATGTCTCATGGACAAATCTGATGCTGCTGCAGTACTGATTAGCGTCCCAGTGAGTATGGGGACCCCTAGTGGTGTTTTTTTTATTTATTTTTTTTTAATATTTTTTATATATTAAAAAAGGTCTTTAATCTTCAGTAACAACATATAAGCAGTTTTTATAGATATGACAGTGCCCATTTAAAGTCACATCAAATCCTGTGAATGGATGGCTGGAATTTTGGAAAGAAAAAGCTGATCAGCAAACGTTCCCCGACCTGTATATCCCCATAGTAAATAGGAGTGGAATCCTGCAAGTGGGAAACAACATTCTACACTTCTAAAAACCCAACACTCTTAGTAAATCTGGGTCATAGTGTGATAGAAAAGAAAATAAAAAAACATCATCGCCAAGTACCTACCTGTCCTAATGCAGGATTCTAACGTTTTTGAACCCAGGTTGCACCTTTGTCATGGAAAAAAAAAAAAAAGCACCTATTTTTCCCAGCATACCGTCACCTAGCATGCTTCATAACACAATAGTCAAAGCGACACAGCACACAGGGCTCTATAAGTGTGGGCAGCCACAATGTGTGGTATGCAAATAAGCGAGATAGATGCCGAAGGGGCCAGGAAACAAAGGATGGCTCCTATAAAAGGACTTCATAAATTGTGACCTTAAAGGGGTACTCCGCCCCTGGCATCTTATCCCCTATCCAAAGGATAGGGCATAAGATGTCAGATCCCCGCAGTCCCGCTGCTGGGGACCCTGGGGATCGCTGCTGCGGCACCCCGCCATCATTACTGCACAGAGAGAGTTCGCTCTGTGCATAATGACGGGCGATACAGGGGCCGGAGCAGCGTGACGTTATGGCTCCGCCCCTCATGACATCACGGCCCGTCCCCTTAATGCAAGTCTATGGCAGGGGGCGTGACGACCGCCACGCCCCCTCCCATAGACTTGTATTGACGGGGGCGGGCCATGACGTCACCAGGGGCGGAGCCGTGACATAATGATGCTCCGGCCCCTGTATTGCCCGTCATTACATGCAGAGCGATCTCGCTCTGCGCAGTAATGATAGCGGGGTGCTGCAGCAGCGGGACCCCGGCGATCTGACATCTTATCCCCTATCCTTTGGATAGGGGATAAGATGTCTAGGGGCGGAGTACCCCTTTAAAGGGGTACTCCACCCTAGACATCTTATCCCCCATCCCAATAGCGGGACCCCCGCGATCTCCCTGCTGCACCCGGCCCGGGTTCATTTAGAGTGTCGGGTGCAGCACTAGAGGCTCGTGACGTCACGGCTGCGCCCCCTCAATGCAAGTCACTGCCCCACATCCCCAGTCATCCAGCATGGAGCGAAGTTCGCTGCATACGCCGGATGTCTGGGGTGCCACAGCAGAGATCGGGGAGGTACCCAGCGGCGGGACCCGTGATCAGACATCTTATCCCCTATCCTTTGGATAGGGGAGAAGATGTCTAGGGGCAGAGTACCCCTTTAAGGCTAGGTTCCCACGGCGGACTTGCTGAGCAGAATTCCGTGGGAACAAGTGGCGTAGCGGGGGCCCCTTTTTCTTTTTTTTGTTCTGTTCTCAAACCCCCCTCACGCCACACTGTAGAACCCTGAAGCTCTACACTCCTGCCAACCCTGTACACCCCTCTGCCACCCCTTAATTATAGGTATAATACTATTAGGGTAGGGTCACATGTACAGGATCTTCTGCATATATGATGCGCACTATTTGAAGCTGCAGATTTTTATCTGTGTTCAGTCAATTAGTGTACATTGAAATCTGCAGCTTCTAATAGTGCGCATCATATATACAGAAGGTCCTGTACGTGTGACCCTACCCTTAGTATAGGTAAGTGCATTCCTCTTCTATTAAAGGAAAACTGTCAGCCCGATCACCCACCCTAAACCCAGAAGTAATTTGCGCTGTGGAGGCGGGCCCCGCTGACTGATTGCCTCTGCCGCAGCCTCATGTGACCGGTGACTTCACATCACTAGGACATAGAGTGGAAGATAATGTATATATAAATTGCGGGGGCAGTATTATGAGCTGACCGACTAAGGCAGAGGCGACCAGTCAGCGGGCGCCGCCTCCACAGCGCAAATTACTGGACTAAACAAAGGACATTTGAAAGCCCATATCTCCGTAACCAGTGGACGAAATTTAGTAAGTGACCCCTCTGTGCACTCCTGGTCACACACTCTATAACCTAGTCTTCTGGGTGCAGGGTGGGTGATCGGGCTGACCGTTTTCTTTTAAGGCTGCATTCACACCACGTTTTTGCAATACAGTTCCCGTATTAGGTTTTTGATGAAAAACATTCCTCGAAACCGGACTAAACTGTATCAAAACGTGTACAAATATTAACCCGTATATGGTTTGAAAAATGATGTCCGGTTGCATCCGTTTTTTTAAGAAGAAAACTTACACGTTTTTAACTTTTCACTCCATTATGGATAAAGTTTCACTTGTTTGATTGAAATTCCCAGAAAAAAAACTGTGCAAAGTCAAAAGCTGTATGGTGCAAACCGGATGGAACCGTACGCACATACAGTTCTCTACAGGTCCCATTGACGCCTATGTTAAAAAAAAACATTTCAATACGGTTCAATATGTTAAAAAAAACGTGGTTTCAATATGGTTTTTCCCTCAGACCAAAAACCGTGGTAGGCTACGGATTTGGCAAGGGAAAAAACGGACACAACCGGATGCATCGTTTGGCATACAGTTTTCAATGGAGAGTCAATGCATACGGTTTTCAATGGAGAGTCAATGTATACGGTTTTCAATGGAGAGTCAATGTATACGGTTTTCAATGGAGAGTCAATGTATACTGTTTTCAATGGAGAGTCAATGCATACGGTTTTCAATGGAGAGTCAATGTATACGGTTTTCAATGGAGAGTCAATGTATACTGTTTTCAATGGAGAGTCAATGTATACGGTTTTCAATGGAGAGTCAATGCATACAGTTTTCAATGGAGAGTCAATGCATACGGTTTTCAATGGAGAGTCAATGCATACGGTTTTCAATGGAGAGTCAATGTATACGGTTTTCAATGGAGAGTCAATGTATACGGTTTTCAATGGAGAGTCAATGTATACGGTTTTCAATGGAGAGTCAAAGCATACGGTTTTCAATGGAGAGTCAATGTATACGGTTTTCAATGGAGAGTCAATGCATACGGTTTTCAATGGAGAGTCAATGTATACGGTTTTCAATGGAGAGTCAATGTATACGGTTTTCAATGGAGAGTCAATGTATACGGTTTTCAATGGAGAGTCAATGTATACGGTTTTCAATGGAGAGTCAATGTATACGGTTTTCAACACTGTTCCGTACGGTTTTCAAATTGAAAATGTATACGGGAACTGTATTGTAAAAACGTGGTGTAAACCCAACCATACTCTGTTAATACTATCAGGATGAATAGAGGAGGAATGGGGGCATTTTTTCTATACCAATATAATAAATAAATATATATACAGTGATCCCTCAAATTACAATGGCCTCAACATACAATAGTTTCAACATACAATTGTCTTTTCTGGACTATTGTAAGTTGAAACCAGACTCAACATACAACGTACAGACAGTGCAGATCTATGAAACGTGTCAATGGCTGGAAGAACCGACCAATCAGAATGGACATTTCACTGGTAATACCCCTGTATTACTGAAGCGTATGCACTGACTGGTGTCTGGTAGCGCCCCCTACAGTACAGGGAGGTATTACATGTTCTGTACTCTTTACCTGTCCCAGGGTTACCTGCTCCTTTGGACACCAGGTGAGGGCGGATCCATGTTACTTTTTTAGGACATTGTCTGTACTGTACAAGACCCTGAAGAAGCTCCTGTCCTCTACATAGACCTGTGTTTCCCAGGCAGGGTGCCCCCAGCTGTTGCAAATCTACAACTCCCAGCATGCCCGGACAGCCTTTGGCTGTCCGGGCATGCTGGGAGTTGTAGTTTTGCAACAGCTGGAGGCTCCCTGCTTGGGAAACACTGACATAGACAGTGATTACAGCTCCCAGCAGATCTTTCTTACTTTTATATGTAAGGATTTGCTTTATCTATATTAGTTATCTCCTTATTTTTCTTTAATCCTCACTTTTTCCTATTTTTGGATGACATTTTGGTGGCTTCAGAACCAATTACCAGGTTTCCATAGAGTTCTGGTCTCAACATACAATGGTTTCAACATACAATGGTCGTCCTGGAACCAATTAATATTGTAACTTGAGGGACCACTGTATATATATATCACTGTTTTATGATCGCCTCTTAACTCCTTCTTAGCTGACTGTATTCCCAGCTCAGGAGCCTTCTGTTCTTAAACTGGAAATCCCTTTCAGAGCAGGGACTCCTGTCAGCAGTGCACTGTACACCGCTGTTTACTGTACAGGCTGCAGGGTTAATAGCATCACCATTTAACTCCTTACCCACCATATTCTGGGCACTCTGCCACAAACCCATGGAGTGCAGAACCCGCACATTTCTTGAGAGTTTAGTAGCATATTTGCTTAAAATTAAAGTCAATGGGGGAGATTCATGAAAACTTGCGCAGCGGAAAATTGGAGCAGTTGCCCATAGCAACCAATCAGATTGCTTCTTCCACTTTTCTGAGGCCTAATTAGAAATGAAAGAAGCAATCTGATTGGTTGCTATGAGCAACAGCACCACTCTTCCTCTACACAGGTTTTGATAAATCTCCCCGTATATATTGTTCACAATAGTAGAAAGAAGATGGAAGACGGCACTTCGACGACGCTAACTTTTTAACCAAATTAGTATGTTTAAAATCCTTTTATTTTGACAACCTATAACTTTTATTTTTCCGTATAAGCGGCGGTATGAGGGCTCATTTTTTGCACCATGATCTGTACTTTTTATAGATACCACATTTGTGTATGTAAGACTTCTACAAATTTTTGTACAATTTTTTTAAAATAAAATGTGACAAAAAAAGCAGCAATTTTGCGTTAAAAAAAAAAAAAAAAATGTATTCCGTTCACCGTACGGGATCAATAACATTATGTTTTAATAGTCCGGACATTTACGCACGCGGCAATACCAAAAATGTGTATTAAATTTTTTTTTACATTTTATTGGGGTAAAATGGGAAAAAAGGACCTTTTACATTTTCATTGGGGGAGGGGATTTTTTATTTTTTTTACTTTCATTTTTACACTTTTTATGTCCCCATAGGGGACTATCTATAGCAATCCTTTGATTGCTAATACTGTTCAGTGCTATGCATAGGGCATAGCACTGATCAGTGTTATCGGTCATCCATTTAAAGCACCGCACTTCCGCAGATGCCATAATCGCGGATGTTCGCCATTACGGGCGGGTCCCTGGCTCGCGGTCATGTCAGAGCTTAAATGTACATGTTAAGTACCACGGCACCATGACTTAAAATTACGTCCATTGTCGTTATGGGGTTAAAAGACAAAAATAAAACAAAATGTAAGTATTACCTACAGATGCTCTTTATACGTCCAAAGAAAATGCCTCCGGGCAGTGCATGTCAGTATGGGTGGGGTATATTGGGGTGGGTGTGGTATACCTTGTGGGGGAGGAGCTTAGGAGCCTCCTTAGTAGGTCTCACAGGGGGGCCCCCAAAATTATTGTTACCCCACTGGGGGGATATTTCGCTTGTAAATTCCGCTGAAGCAGAATCCCATTGATTTCAATGGAATCCTGCTGCACTGTGTACACGGCGGAAGCATCTGCCATGGAAAGCCCAATTCCGCCATCTGCAGAAACATTGAACCTGTTCAATGTTTCTGCAGATTCTGCTTGGAAAGGCTTTGCCATCTATGGAGCTGGCACATTTCCGAACGAAGTAAATTAAGTAAATGTGTGGCATGTCCATCGGTATTTTCCAGTGGACATTCCACACATGGCCTTATTGTATACACAATCTGCTACATGGAACGTAATCTAATCTATGTGGGAAGCACTGAGCGTTCCCTGAAGAAAAGAATCCAAGCACTTGCAAGGTGCAAGAACTTTAGGAGGGCCCCATCAGAAATGTCTCTAAACATGACAAGCATCAGGACAAAGTGGCTTATTTTCCATTTGCAGGGATCGATAAAGTCAAATGCCCTAAGAGGGAGGAAGATTAGATCAAGGTAATTTAAAGGGGTATTCCGGCCTTAGACATCTTCTCCCCTACCCAAAGGATAAGGGGATAAGATATCTGATCACATGGGTCCCAGCTGCCTTCACGCCCCCTCCCAGAGATCGTGGGAGTCCCAGCGGTGGGACCCCTGCAATCAGATATCTTATCCCCTTATCCTTTGGAATACCCCTTTAAGAACAATGACGATTATTGGATCCATGTTCTCCATTATACCTTTTCTAAATGGTTAGATGAGAGAACAGACCTAAACTTGCACTATTAATAGCATATGATTATAATTGCTTTATTAATTACTACAGTGTGTCTCATGTGTTCGCTTTCATGTGGAGACATAAATGTTTATTCTGAGTCAATGGGCAGGGCAAATTTGGCCTCCTCCACTGCCCAGAATTCCATCAGTATATATATAAGCGGGTACGTTCTGACAGATGATCATTGCTACGACTAAGAATCCTCAGACTCAAAATGCATCAGATTTACATGCTTTTTTGCTGCCGATCCATTTTGTTTCTTTGTGAGGCCATTCCTGGCTGTCTTAAAAGAAACCGCTACAATAAAAGCTGAAAATGAATGTTTTTTTTAGTGTTGGCTCGCGCACTTTTTGTTCATCTAGACTAAAAACAAAAATAAATTAAAAAAAGTGTTTCAGTATCTGGTTCTAATAAGAAAAAATCCCTTTCTGTTTCTTTCTTGGTGTTATACATGCATGTAAAACAAAATCTTTACAAAATCTAATTTAAGAAATATAAACACATACATTTATGTCCCCCTGTGCTCCTGGCATAACTGATGTCTAGTTCAGTGAATGACTGCCCCCTCAGGACCTAAACTATGGATTCTCTCATACCGGTCACCAAATAAAATTTTTAATATTGTATTCCTTGTGTAATTAGCAGACACTTTCCCATTCACTTGCTTTTAAAATCATCAACATAAATATGTTTAAAATGTTCTGTTCTCTGCCACAATTAATACTGTGAGTTTGGTCTTCTTCCGGCTTGGCAGGAGACCAAACTCAGGAAGTGTTTCTCTGCACTAAGCCTCACTGAAAGCTGCACAGAGCCTCACTGAAAGCTGCACAGAGCCTCACTGAAAGCTGCACAGAGCCTCACTGAAAGCTGCACAGAGCCTCACTGAAAGCTGCACAGAGCCTGAGGTCTTCTATTCATCACAGCGCTGCAACCATGTGAGGGCGGAAGTGGTCCCCCAGCAGGCTTCAGTGATGTCATGCCTGCTAGGAAACGCCCACTTTCTCCTGCTGAGAGATTGCACTATGTGAGCAAGGAGAAAGGTATGAAAGAGCTCTTAAAAAAAAATTCAGAGCTTTAAAGTGTGGAAAGGGTGTTAGACGTAGTTCGGGAACATCACCTAATTTAGTTTAGAAAAGTTTATTTGGTGACAGGTACTTTTTAAATGGTTGTCATTTGAGATGAGCAAATTGGTTTGTCACAAATCGGATTGTGTTCAAATTTAACAAAATAAACATGGATTTGTTTTGTACACTGTGGAGGTAAGCTGTGATCCTGTATATATCGAAGCTTAAACTTACTACATTGCAGCCACTCCGTGGACTGTACAGGAGCAGGGATTCTTGTCTATGACAGGAAGCCTCGCTCCTGTACATACTTTGCAAGGGCAATCAAAGGGCAATTGAGACACTACCAAATCAGGAATTAAATTATGACAATATGTATATACAGATACACTGCTCAAAAAAATAAAGAGAACACTTAAACAACACAATGTAACTCCAAGTCAATCACACTTCTGTGAAATCACACTGTCCACTCAGGAAGACACACTGATTGACAATCAATTTCACATGCTGTTGTGCAAATGGAACAGACAATAGGTGCAAATAAGCAAGACATCCACAATAAAGGAATGGTTCTGCAGATGGTGACCACAGACCACTTCTCAGTTCCTATGCTTCCTGGCTGATGTTTTGGTCACTTTTAAATGCTGGCTGTGCTTTCACACTAGTGGTAGCATAAGACAGAGTCTACAACCCACACAAGTGGCTCAGGTAGTGCAGCTCATCCAGGATGGCTCATCAATGCGAGCTGTGGCAAGAAGGTTTGCGATGTCTGTCAGCGTAGTGTCCAGAGCATGGAGGCGCTACCAGGAGACATGAAGGAAGCCGTAGGACAACAACCCAGCAGCAGGACCGCTACCTCCCCCCCAATGTGCAAAGATGAGCAGGAGGAGCACTGTCAGAGCCCTGCAAAATGACTGCCAGCAGACCACAAATGTGCATATGTCCACTCAAATGGTCAGAAACCGACTCCATGAGGGTTGTATTGAGGGCCCGATGTCCACAGGTGGGGGTTGGGCTTACAGCCCAACACCGTGCAGTACATTTGGCACTTCCCAGACAACACCAAGATTGGCAAATTCGCCACTGGCGCCCTGTGCTCTTCACAGATGAAAGCAGGTTCACACTGAGCACATGACAGACGTAACAGAGTCAGGAGACGCCATAAAGAACGTTCTAATGCCTGCAACATCCTTCAGCATGACCGTTTTGGTGGGGGGGGTCAGTAATGGTGTGGGGTGGCATTTCTTTGGGGGGGCCACACAGCCCTCCATGTACTTGCCAGAGGTAGCCCGACTGCCATTAGGTATCGAGATGAGATCCTCAGACCCCTTGAGAGACCATATGCTGGTGCGGTTGGCCCTGCGTTCTTCCTAATACAAGACAATGCTAGACCTCATGTGGCTGGAGTGTGACAGCAGTTCCTGCAAGAGGAAGGCATGGAAGCTATGGACTGGCCCGCCCGTTCCCCAGACCTGAATCCGATTGTGCACATCTGGGACATCATGTCTCGCTCCATTCACTAACGCCACGTTGCACCACAGACTGTCCAGGAGTTGGCGGATGCTTTAGTCCAGGTCTGGGAGGACATCCCTCAGGAGACCATCCTCCACCTCATCAGGAGCATGCCCAGGCGTTGTAGGGAGGTCATACGGGCACGTGGAGGCCACACACACTACTGAGCCTCATTTTGACTTGTTTTAAGGACATTACATCAAAGTTGGATCAGCCTGTAGTGTGGCTTTCCACTGTGATTTTGAGTGTGACTCCATATCCAGACCTCCATGGGTTGATATATTTGATTTCCATTGATAATTTTTGTCTGATTTTGTGGTCAGCACATTCAACTATGTAAAGAGGAAAGTATTTCATACGATTAGTTCATTCATTCAGATCTAGGATGTGTTATCTTAGTGATCCCTTTATTTTTTGATTAGTGTATTTTATTCTGGATGTCCCTAGACGCTCCAGGCCTCTAACAAGATCCAACACTTCCATCTCCGGTTTCCCAACACTATACGAACCATGAGCAGAGCTGTATGTCCAGCATGAACCGAAGACGCTAAACACACACTATAAACACACTGGTACACGCTCTGCCTTTTACGGTGAAAAGAAGAGACCGGATCCTAAAATAGCACAGACATTCCTGCTATGTCAGTCACGGAAGACATCCCTCAATGGTGAAAAGATCGTGTTCCGCTGCAGTAGCCCAACACAATGTCACACACTTCTGCAAGGAATGTATAGCACGTGACAAGCATTGATGTCAGATGAGATCATCGGTCACACCGTGTTTACCTGCTAACATTGTAAATATGTCACCTTTTCTAAGAACACGGCAGCATTTTAGATTTAGTACCAGGTGTAACATTTAATGCTTTATTTACAGATATAGAAAGGTCAGAGCATAATGGGAGTTGTAGTCATAGACATGTTGCCGATGACTATGCTCACTAATGATAACCAGAATGTGGAGTCAGGAGGAAGCAGTGATTGGCATTATTCTGCTCCATTAACAGGATAATATTTCCTCATCCATCACTGACAGCCTTATCTGCAGCAAGGACACAGAGACCTGAACTCTATAGCCTCAGCATTGTCTTTTGTTTCCTTGGAAGACAAAACAGACAACTTAAGCACACAACATGAAGATTATGTCTTGGCCTTTACCCACACACTGTGCTTGGCACCCACAGGGCTAGGGCAGACTGCTACATGATAAAAACCAGTGACAGGGTCTTGGGCATTCAAGGCTGTAGAGCAGTGTTTCCCAACCAGGGTGCCTCCAGCTGTTGCCAAACTACAACTCCCAGCATGCCCGGACAGCCTTTGGCGTGAAGCCTGAAAAGTCTGAACATATCCCGCAGAGGAGTTTCTGTAAAACAAGTTGCTGAAATAAAGTTCCCGCTGGCTGTAATTAAAAAAAGGTGTCCGATCACACAGGACATTTCAGCTTGTGCGGCTGAAGACATGTCAAAGTGGCCATGCTGTCCAATATGCCAACAATGGGCACGTGGGCATTAGAACTGGACCAAGGATAAATGAAAGACGGCGGCACGTGGAAGACCAGGTGTGTGTGCATCACTTACCTGGGGAAAAGATGTGCCAACATGTACTATGTGGCGCTCTGGGCAATGTTCTATTGGGAAACCTTGGGTCCTGGCATCACGTGGATGTTAATGTGACATATACCATCTAACTAAACAGTGTCCTGACCAATTAATAGCAGCGGGATTCCCTAATGCAGGGCTTTCCATACTTTGTGCCGCAACACATTAGTGGGTCGGCGGCAAGTCCCCAAATATGTAGCAGCCCGCCCAGTCGCTGGCCATCATTCTTAAAGGTGTACTCTGGTGGAAAACCCCCTTTTTATTTTTTTAAAGGTCTTTTTTAAGTCAACTGACTCCAGGAAGTTAAACAGTTTTGTAAATTACTTCTATAAATTTTTTTTAAATCCTTTTAGTACTTATTAGCAGCTGTATACTACAGAGGAAATTCTTTTCTTTTTGGATTTCTTTTCTGTCTGTCCACAGTGCTCTCTGCTGACACCTCTGTCCATGTCGGGAACTGTCCAGAGCAGGAAAAAATCCCCATAGCAAACCTATGCTGCTCTGGACAGTTCCCGACATGGACAGAGGTGTCAGGCGAGAGCACTGTGGACAGACAGAAAAGAAATCCAAAAAGAAAATAATTTCCTCTGTAGTATACAGCTGCTAATAAGTACTGAAAGGATTAAAACATTTTTTTTTTAAAAGAAGTCATTTACAAACCGGTTAACTTCCTAGAGCCAGTTATTTCGCGAGATGTTTCCACGTGAATTTTCTGGGATGTAAAATTTGGCGGCAAAATTGTCAATTTTATGTCATATGCACAAATCATACATAGAGGTGACATCCACCTATCTCCACCTGCAGTGTTAGGCTCCTTTCACACTATATGTTGCTCCATTTTAAAGACCCGTTACAATGTCCCGTAAAAAAAGCCTTTAAAAACGGCCATTACAAAACCCATTCAAGTCTATGGGATTTTTGGATTATCCGTTATCCCCCATTATAGCCCGTTATGAATAACTGACTATCGGTGACGGGAGAAAAAATAATGCATGTGACGTTGTTCCTCCCGTTACAAATAACGTCCGTTATTCATAATGGGCTATAATCCAAAAATCCCATAGACTTCAATGTTATTTTTTTAACAGCCATTTTTACGGGTTTTCTTAACGGGACATTGTAACGGGTCTTTAAAACGGGGCAACATATATAGTGTGAAAGGAGCCTTTGTAGCATCACGCGTTGTGCCTTCCACACTGTCCTCTTTTGGAGTGCTTACCATTCATTGTAGCTTCCTTTAAGAACTTGTAGCTGGTCTCAAAGGTCATCTGCTGGAAAGGGGAAGAGTTGGAAGCCATCCCATAGCGGCTAAGAGACTGATACGTTCCCTCAAAGCACATGTAGTCCGCAACCAAAGAGAGATGTCGGGGGTCTACCTCAATACCTACAGAAAGAAAGGACATAGATATGTAAGAGACTAGTGACCGGAAACAAATCTACAAAAAGTTAGTTATTGATTTTCTCTCTTAAAGGCCATTTCTTACTCTGTGTACACAGCTCTTAAACAAGTCTATGCGTCGCCATGGTAACAGACTACAAAAACTGTGTAGTCTTATCTTGCCATACTTCTAACTTACTAGGATTAATTTAGTCAATTGAAAGAAAAACAGGGTACATGCAGCTCACCGTACACAAAGCTCGAGGACATAAATACTCAGATGTCCACACAGTTTTGTAAAACAGGAAAAAGGGAAACGGTCCTAAAGAACTTCAAGGGTTCCTAAAATGGGTCCTTGACACCATTACTAGTGGATATTTGATACTGTGGTAATGCTATGCAGCTAGCATATACCGTATTTTTCGCCATATAAGACGCACCTTTTCTTCCCCAAAACTGGGGGGGAAAAGTTGGTGAGTCTTATACGGCGAATACACCCCTATCGCGGCGGTCCCTGCGGCCATCAACGGCCGGGACCCGCGGCTTATACAGGATATCACCGATGGTGGTGATGCCCTGTATTAACCCTTCAGACGCGGCGATCAAAGCTGACCACCGCATCTGAAGCGAAAGTCGGGCTGTTCGGGACCGCCGCGGTGAAATCGCGGCATCCCGAACAGCTTACAGGACACCGGGAGGGACCTTACCTGCCTCCTCGGTGTCTGCTCCATGCCGGGATCCCCTGCATGGTGGCACCCTCCTTTGATGTCGTCGCGCACGCCGTCCCGTCATCCAATAGGGGCGGCGTGCGTAGCGACGTGATGACGGCGACGTAGAGCGTGGATCCCAGGGAAGAAGACGTCCGGAGCGTCAAGCGTGAAGAAATCAACTGTGGGAGCAATTATTAGAAAATGGAAGACAAGACCACTGATAATCTCCCTCAATCTGGGGCTCCTCACAAGATCTCACCGTGTGGTGTCAAAATGATCACAAGAACGGTGAGCAAAAATCCCAGAACCACACAGGGGGACCTAGTGAATGACCTGCAGAGAGCTGGGACCAAAGTAACAAAGGCTACCATCAGTAACACACTACGCCATCAGGGACTCAAATTATGCAGTGCCAGACGTGTCCCCCTGCTTAAGCCAGTACATGTCCAGGCCCGTCCAGAACTCGTCGCGTTAGGAGGAGAAAAAATGCTGAGTTGCATCCAAAGAACACCATACCTACTGTGAAGCATGGGGGTGGAAACATCATGCTTTGGGGCTCTTTTTCTGATAAGGGACCAGGACGACTGATCAGTGTAAAGGAAAGAATGAATGGGGCCATGTATCGTGAGATTTTAAGTAAAACCTCCTTCCATCAGCAAGGGCACTGAAGATGAAACGTGGCTGGGTCTTTCAGCATGACTATGATCCCAAACACACCGCCTGGACAATGCTTTGTAAGAAGCATTTCAAGAACCTGGAGTGGCCTAGCCAGTCTCCAGATCTCAATCCCATAGAAAACCTTTGGAGGGAGTTGAAAGTCTGTCTCTCCAAAACATCACTGCTCTAGAGGAGATCTGCATGGAGGAGGAATGGACCAAAATACCAGCGACAGTGTGTAAACATCTTGTGAAGACTTACAGAAAACGTTTGACCTCTGTCATTTCCAACAAAGGGTATATAACAAAGTATTGAGATGAACTTTTGTTATTGACCAAATACTTATTTTCCACCATAATTTGCAAAGAAATTGTGATTTTATGGATTTTTTTTTCTCTTTTTGTCGCTCATAGTTGAGGTATACCTATGATGAAAATTACAGGCATATCATCTTTTTGAGTGGGAGAACTTGCACAATTGGTGGCTGACTAAATACTTTTCTGCCCCCCACTGTTTGTACAGTCCAGTATGCAAAAAATATGAAATCAGCGATTATTTAACTCTTTTATATAAATAATTAGAGAGCAGCTGCAAGGGCCCTGCCGCCATCTCTCAGCTCAATAACTTATTTAATTTTTATACGCCATTTTATCTAATCTTATACAAATAAACCAATACAATATTTTGCTACCATTTCTGTTTGATTCATTCATGTACATTTTACTTAAATTGATCCACTGATCTATCCTCTATATACATTATACTGTAAATACTTTATTGAATTATATGCTAGCTCAGCATCAAATATCCATTAGTAATTGTGTCGAGGACTCCTTGAAGCTCTTGAGGACTGTTTCCTTTCCTATTTTAATTTAGTCACTTGCTGGAACTAGTTACAGGTATCCACCCTTGTGTCTCAGCTGTACCAATAGGGTTTGATCATGACAGAAGGGTATAGGACAGCAGGATTAAAGTATACAGAATGTGCTTGTAGTCTATTACTATGGAGTCCCACAGTTTGGTGCACGTCTGTATCTTTAATAGTATGCATCTTTTACATAGGACTTATTGCCAAATTGCTTTATTTTAGAAACATTAGGGGAGAGTTATAAAAACCCTTTTTAAGGCCCAAATGGGCTGAGTCCTTAAAGGAGTAGTCCAGTAGTGAACAAGTGGTGAACAACTAATCCCCTATCCTAAGGATAGGGGATAAGTTGCAGATTGCGGGGGGGTCCGACTGCTGGGGCCCCCTGCGATCTCCTGTACGGGGCCCCGACAGCCCACGTGAAGGGGGCGTGTCGACCCCCGCACGAAGCGGCGGCCGACACGCTCCCTCAATACAACTCTATGGCAGAGCTGGAGTGCTGCCTTCAGCAATCTCCGGCTCTGCCGTAGCGATGTATTGAGGGGGCGTGTCAGCCGCCGCTTCGTGTCGGGGTCGACACCCGCTATCTGGGCCCCAGCGGTCAGACCCCCCGCGATCTCAAACTTATCCCCTATCCTTAGGATAGGGGATAAGTTGTTCACCACTGGACTACCCCTTTAAGGGGTTCCTTTTTTTTTACATTTTATTTTTATGTTTTAG